>NC_056750.1:72181713-72284213 GCF_019279795.1 Protopterus annectens | reverse complement strand
TCATGCTGTGGAGAATGTCTAAAGAATGTCATGCTGCGTACAATGTCTAAAGAATGTCATGCTGCGGAGAATGCCTAAAGAATGTCATGCTGCGTAGAATATCTAAAGAATGTCATGCTGCGGAGAATGTCTAAAGAATGTCATGCTGTGGAGAATGTCTAAAGAATGTCATGCTGCGTACAATGTCTAAAGAATGTCATGCTGCGGAGAATGTCTAAAGAATGTCATGCTGCGTAGAATGTCTAAAGAATGTCATGCTGCGGAGAATGTCTAAAGAATGTCATGCTGTGGAGAATGTCTAAAGAATGTCATGCTGCGTAGAATGTCTAAAGAATGTCATGCTGTGGAGAATGTCTAAAGAATGTCATGCTGCGTAGAATGTCTAAAGAATGTCATGGTGCGGAGAATGTCTAAAGAATGTCATGCTGCGTAGAATGTCTAAAGAATGTCATGCTGCATAGAATGTCTAAAGAATGTCATGCTACGTAAAATTTCTAAAGAATGTCATGCTGCGGAGAATGTCTAAAGAATGTCATGCTGCGTAGAATGTCTAAAGAATGTCATGCTGCGTACAATGTCCAAAGAATGTCATGCTGCGTAGAATGTCTAAAGAATGTCATGCTGTGGAGAATGTCCAAAGAATGTCATGCTGCGGAGAATGTCTAAAGAATGTCATGCTGCGGAGAATGTCTAAAGAATGTCATGCTGTGGAGAATGTCTAAAGAATGTCATGCTGTGTACAATGTCTAAAGAATGTCATGCTGCGGAGAATGTCTAAAGAATGTCATGCTGCGTAGAATGTCTAAAGAATGTCATGCTGCGGAGAATGTCTAAAGAATGTCATGCTGTGGAGAATGTCTAAAGAATGTCATGCTGCGTACAATGTCTAAAGAATGTCATGCTGCGGAGAATGTCTAAAGAATGTCATGCTGCGTAGAATGTCTAAAGAATGTCATGCTGCGGAGAATGTCTAAAGAATGTCATGCTGTGGAGAATGTCTAAAGAATGTCATGCTGCGTAGAATGTCTAAAGAATGTCATGCTGTGGAGAATGTCTAAAGAATGTCATGCTGCGTAGAATGTCTAAAGAATGTCATGGTGCGGAGAATGTCTAAAGAATGTCATGCTGCGTAGAATGTCTAAAGAATGTCATGCTGCATAGAATGTCTAAAGAATGTCATGCTACGTAGAATTTCTAAAGAATGTCATGCTGCGTAGAATGTCTAAAGAATGTCATGCTGCGTAGAATTTCTAAAGAATGTCATGGTGCGTAGAATGTCTAAAGAATGTCATGCTGCGGAGAATGTCTAAAGAATGTCATACTGCGTAGAATGTCTAAAGAATGTCATGCTGTGGGGAATGTCTAAAGAATGTCATGCTGCGGAGAATGTCTAAAGAATGTCATGCTGCGGAGAATGTCTAAAGAATGTCATGCTGCGTAGAATTTCTAAAGAATGTCATGCTGCGTAGAATTTCTAAAGAATGTCATGGTGCGTAGAATGTCTAAAGAATGTCATGCTGCGGAGAATGTCTAAAGAATGTCATGCTGTGGAGAATGTCTAAAGAATGTCATACTGCGTAGAATGTCTAAAGAATGTCATGCTGCGGAGAATGTCTAAAGAATGTCATGCTGCGTAGAATGTCTAAAGAATGTCATGCTGCGGAGAATGTCTAAAGAATGTCATACTGCGTAGAATGTCTAAAGAATGTCATGCTGCGGAGAATGTCTAAAGAATGTCATACTGCGGAGAATGTCTAAAGAATGTCATGCTGTGGAGAATGTCTAAAAAATGTCATACTGCGGAGAATGTCTAAAGAATGTCATGCTGCGGAGAATGTCTAAAGAATGTCATGCTGCGGAGAATATCTAAAGAATGTCATGCTGCGGAGAATGTCTATAGAATGTCATGGTGCGTAGAATGTCTAAAGAATGTCATGGTGCGGAGAATGTCTAAAGAATGTCATGCTGCGTAGAATGTCTAAAGAATGTCATGGTGCGGAGAATGTCTAAAGAATGTCATGGTGCGGAGAATGTCTAAAGAATGTCATGGTGCGGAGAATGTCTAAAGAATGTCATGCTGTGGAGAATGTCTAAAGAATGTCATGCTGCGTAGAATGTCTAAAGAATGTCATGCTGTGGAGAATGTCTAAAGAATGTCATGCTGCGTAGAATGTCTAAAGAATGTCATGCTGCGTAGAATGTCTAAAGAATGTCATGCTGCGTAGAATGTCTAAAGAATGTCATGCTGCGTAAATTACTTATTGCAAAAGTGGTAAGTGTGAACTTTGGCAATATTTTTAGTGATGTTTTTGATATAATTGGTTCAGACTGCGACACCATGATACATTTATTGAATGCTGTAGTATCAGCACCTTGTACACTATCTCAAACTATTCCTGGTTATCCAGGCATGATCTCCCAGATCACAAATCCAAACTGAGTAGGTTCAAATGTTTGGAGAGGAACTATTTCTTGGCTTATAAGATCCATGCCCTTGCAAAAAAAGTTAGTCAGGCTAATGGGTCAATAGTTTTCAAAGTCAGAGGAAGCACTACCTTATTCTCAGGTTGCACAAATGCTGTGTTTTTGGCCTTAGAGATGGCATTTATGACCTGCTCTGTAGAGGTGCAAGGTAGGGGACACTTGGTAGGGTTGTCATGAGGTATGTGCGGTGTGGACAGGGGAGTGAAGTTTTCACAGAAGCTGTAAGCCAACTGTTCACCTATGTCCACAGGCTCTGTATATGTGTTAACTTAACTACCAGTTCCGCACTAATCTACGCCTTTCCTTTTAGGTTCCAGCTGTAACTACTGAATGTTTCGTGGTTGTCCTTTGTTGAGGAAGCTAATTTGTACTCATAGTTTGCTTTGGAGGACTTCACAACAAGTCTTGTTAAATAGTTTAAGCTGATAACATTGTGTATCCATTGTAGTATGGCTTTGCCCACTCTTACACTCTATCTCTTATTGTAAAGCCTCTTCATGCCAGTTGTCCATCAGGCAGGTTTGCTCTTCCTTGCGGAGCTTGTATGGGTCATATGACTTATGGCTGGGTCAGTGCAGGTATACAGGTGTTCGTATAAAGCAGTGATATAGACCTCATCATAGCTGCTAGTTCCATCTTAGGTAGAAGGTGCAGTGAAGCTATTTATACCAGCATCCTAATACATTATAATTGACTTCTGAGGAGTTTTTCAGTTTAGTTGCTGCTGGGGGGGGGGGGGTCAGGTGTCATATTTACTTTGAATGAGAATAATTTGAGGTCTGACCTCACCAGGGAGCACCTCCCCTTGGTGTGCTACACTCATTCGCTATATTGCTAAGCACCACATCCATGTTGTTGCCACCCCTTGTGGTGGGTGTCAACCAGCTGGTCCAGGGCATTTTACTTAAAGAAGGAGAGTAACCATTGTGCAAGTGAGTTTGATTACGAATAATTTCCCAGTCATTCTATGGCCAGCTAAAATCACACAAAACCTTAGTGTTTTTATGTAACTGAAAGCAGTCAAGTAGATCCAAATAGTCCGAGTGGGTGTCCTGAGTCATGCAGGGGTCCTGTAGCTGGCAATGACTGGAATAGGTGTCCTGCCTACTGTTAAAGGGAAACTCTGTCGTTGCTAAAATGGCATGCCCATGTTTAGACAAATTAGCACCTGATACCCCTCTCACGCATGGACATGCATGTCATCCCAGGGGTATATTTTCATTTTCCAATCCAGTTATCCAGGTTGTGCTTAAAAAGGGGTGAAGAGGTACTCTGCCTGATGTGGAGAGGGAGTCTATTCCCTAGATGGGGGAGTCTGTGTGGCACATCTCTCCCGCCAACAATACTCATTGATGTCACAGACCAGGTTGAGCCTGTGTATGCAGGTTATTGGAGTGGAGCTGTAATACAGACCCATTAGTTTATGGCACACCAATGCACAAACAACATATAAAATTAATATTAATGGAGACGTTCCTCCATAATTGACATAGGCACTCTGTTAAGCAGCTTTTGTAGAGGTGTACATGTTACATATGTACATAAATAGAAATACCTCAGACATAAGCAAAAATGCCTTTCTATCCTGCAAAGTTATATTTGTACTTTGACTTCATTTCCAATTGTTATATTTTTCATAGATTGGCTGGTACTCCAATTTCACTTCTTACAAACTAATTAAACATTCTCGCTGAAAGTGGTGTAATTCTTCCTTCAGTTTTCTAATTTCTGGTTGGGTCTTGTGCCATAGAGCTGAAGTTGTGACTCTGAAGAGCCTGTCGGCCACCCACTTACATGATTGTGAAAAAAAAAGTAATACGTGAACGCATAAAGACACCATGAAATATTTATTCAAAGGTACCATGTTATCTGTGTACTTTGCTGGTAGTATTACGGGACTGAAAACACAGCAGGGGATATCCAGGAAAGGGAATACCACAAGGTGTAAAGCTACAGTTTGGAGTAAGTGTTGTCATGGAGGGAATGTGTACTTCAAAAATGTTTTTAGCCCAGTCATGGTAGTATGACAATTGGTGTGTTAATTACTATGTGGTAATGACCCTATAGTGACTTTAAAAAGAGAAGTGAGGTGTAAATGCTTACCATCATAAATCGATGTTTTTCTTTAAGCATACAGAATTCATAGGCAGCATGGACTTGTGCAAAACCATGGTAAGTATATGTGAGGTAGCTGAGTTCAAAGGTATATAATAGGCATCTTGTCCAAAGGCCGATGTAGATGCATAGCCAGCTAAGCCTAAGTACTGCTGAGTGACTACAGCATGATGAAGAATGACCATGTTGTATACCACACAGACGAGGTCCGATTTCATGGGCCATGTAGCAACACATATAATGTTGTAAGGGCTGATTCCTAGCCGTGTGCCATTCTCAAGGATGCCAAGGGTGGGGCAGAGTGTCAAAGTCCTTGGCTAATGCTAGGTAGGCAGCATGCACAAATTTCCTCTTGTTCAGGCTGTTGATGACTCTCTCATGTGAATTAACATGTGTTTCTAATGCAAAAAAAAAAGCCACTAGCTGTTAATTACTGTAATGACTTATATATGCAATTCAGCACCTTTTCTCCTATCTCTCATAAATATCGGTGTTACAACATAACCACAGTTGTTTTTGACAGAAATTAATAGTATTACTGTCAGTAATATGAAAGCTAACTACTCTCAGAAAGACATAGAAGTACATTTGGAAGGAAAAGAAGTACCTAAACACTACCATATACAGTATATAGAACAAAGTACCTAAACACTACCATATACAGTATATAGAACAAAGTACCTAAACACTACCATATACAGTATATAGAACAAAGTACCTAAACACTACCATATACAGTATATAGAACAAAGTACCTAAACACTACCATATACAGTATATAGAACAAAGTACCTAAACACTACCATATACAGTATATAGAACAAAGTACCTAAACACTACCATATACAGTATATAGAACAAAGTACCTAAACACTACCATATACAGTATATAGAACCTATGGACTCTCAGCCTCTGACTATAACTACAGATGAATAAGCCTCTAATACGTTTGAAAACAAAATAAGACAATGTGTGTTCCTGCTGTCCTAATTCAAGGTGATGCCACACCTTAATTCTATACATGTGATTTGTTTGTGTGTATACAAAATAATTTAATGGCTTCATGGTATATAAGCAATCTTGATGTAAACTCATAACCTTTTGGTCATTATATTCAACTCCCACTAGCTGTCCTCTACTACATTTCACCGCATGTCCTAAGTCTGGTACTGCTCAATGTCTTCTTTTTTATCCGAGGCATACTTGCATTCTTAAGCTGACTTCCCTGTTCCATAACTTCTCTTTTAATCCCTGTCAAATTGCACTTATTTTTTCGTTTGTCCTTTGATATTAGTATTCTATGTTTCTTCTATTGTGTTATGCTGTAGATCACTTACTTTTATCCATTTATTTTCCTATGTATTTCACAACACATTCTTTTCCGTCCGATGTTCTATACTAACTGCATATCTAACTTTATGTAATCTGGATCTTTTCTCCTCGTTTCTCTGTTGAAAAAGGGTATGCAGGCCAGCAGGAATAACCCAATTAACAAGTGCAAAATAAATAATTATTTTTGATTCACATTTGAGACTCTTCAGACAGTTTGTGCAAATGCTAAACCTGTTATTCCATCCCTGTACCTGTAGAGTTCAGGCCCTTGTGATATGTCGTGCAAATGTTATACCTCCAAATTCCATCTATGTGCTACTTTTCTAAGTGCAAATGTTTCAAATTATCATTGTTTATGGGCCTATGCCACCAAATGTATTTTTGGCTTTGTACAGATGTGTATGTGTGCCCCATATCTCTCAACTCTACTTTTTATCACTAAAGGACTATAGTGTTGCACCATTTGCTTTGCTGCATTGTTCACACATTGCAGTTTTCTGATAAATCCTGTCAACTTTATATTTCCTGTCATCAGAAAATAATGACAGCTATTCCTGTTTCATATTTGTTACACTTCAAAAAATTCATACAAATTTGAAAACCTATTATTCCATCACTGTACTATTTATGTTTCAGACTTGCAACTCTTTAGAAAATGACTGCAAGTCCTAAACATGTTAGTCCTTCAATGTTCTGTTTGTAACGGCACTCTTTCTACATTTTCACTGTTTCTGTAGCACCCCTTCATTTCTGGCTTTGTCCACATGCGTGACTGTGTGCATCTGTCTGTGTGTGTGCCTGTTGTTGTTGTTGTCCTGGCATTGCTTTCCTGTACTAATGTGTTTAACTTATCTGTCTGTATAGCTGGTTTATTTTTATTTATGGACATCCCACTCAACTTATAGGATCATAGCATCATAGGAATTTACTAGGCTAATGGCCCTAGGGCCTTTAAAAGCCTATCCAAGTACTACTTTTATTTCCATGATGATCAACAGTTATACCTCTGTTCAAGATGGACACAGGTGGAACCCCAGGGGTTGAATTTATGGGTAGCCATCCAATGGAACAGATTGTCTGTGAAGAGGTTGAAGAAGTTGCCCTGCTTTACATGATGTGTGACTCCATTCCAAAGGTATGGTAACCTCTCTTAGACAGATCAATCCGTCCAACAGTATCGACTACTGTCACATACCAGTCTTAAAAGTGAGTCACCCATGTACTATTTGACTTGTAGATATGCATTTCCAGTAAAGCAGGGTCAAGCATTGCCTTCTGTGCAAGTCATAGTTCACCTCCTGAGTCCTCTGTAGAAAACAGAATACAGTCACAGTTATTTCAGATGAGCCACATAGGACAGATGCTGAAAACCAACAATTTTCCTTCGGACGGCCCTTTGTGCTTTATCCAGTTGGTGGTGGTGCTTGGAAAGGTATCATTCACACACTCTTAGCACACATCAGGGTCTTTCCTGTCAGGTGATGGATGTCACTAAAGAAAGCCTTACGGTTCTCCTTAATTGCGTAAACTAATTTGTACTTCCACTTTGCTTACAAGTAGTTCTGCAGAAGTATGATTTGTTTGCTTCAGCCGGCAAGCGAGTGCTGCCAGTTGAGTTCTGGCTAGCTCTTACTCTCTGACAGCCATTTCTTCCTCTTGTTCTCAGGCATTTTTACAGTTCACCACCAGGCTGGTTTTATCTTTATTGAGGATCTTTTTTTGGATGCTATTAGGGATGGCAAGGTCAATGCTGTTAACTGGTGTTGGTATAAAAAACTGGTGTTAACTCAGCATAGGTGACACTCACTTCTGAGGGTACAGGTGCAGTCCAGATATTTGGGGGGGGGACAGTGTGATACTTTCTTTTCAATGAGATGCATTGAAGGTCAGACCTCTGTACGGAAAAAACTAAAAGTGGTGGTGGTTGAGTCGCCCCACATATTGGTACACACTACATCATGGATGTTTGCATCCTTCATGTGGTGTCATACAGATGTTCCAGGGCACTGTACTCAAAGAATTTGGAGTACTCAAAGAATTTGGAGTAACCTTTGGTAAATTGAGTTAGACCACAATTAATTTACACAGTCCATGGATGCATAGTTAAAAGTCCACCAGAACCAGGTAGTTTGGCTGTATCCTGATAAAGTTAAATAGACCCAAATAGGCAGACAGTGTCTCCACATTCATGGAGGGGGTCCTGCAGTTGGCAATGACTTGAATAGGTGTCCTACCACTGGTTACTTGCACCTGAGCTTTCTCCATGGGAGTCGTACTGTTTTGCCAGTTGGGTGGCATATTTGATCTTAATACCGATACACTGCCTCCCTTACTTGTCCCGCTTTCAAGTTCTGGTCTGAAAGGTAGGACGGAGGTTGTAGCCATGTATGCCTCATGTGCTGTCCACTTTATGAAAACAGAACCCCATGACTGCACAAATATCTGCATCTTCCAAGGTGCGGACTGCTTCCAGTGAGTGCACTGTCCTGGTTCAGACTACTAACCTTTAGCACCATAACCTTCAGCTTCTTGTTACATGTTTTACACTGGCAATTTTCTACTTGGCACACTAACAAAGGCAGTATGGTCGTGGCTTTATCCTTACCCAGCAGCTTAAATCCCATGTTTTACTGATGAAGAACTTCTCTGTCACAGCGTCGACGTCTGTCAGTCATGTGATTCCAGACTGACAAATACTCTTTTCCCTTACAATGAGTCTGGAAAGTATGCATAAATTACCTAGTTTACAAACACATTCAGTAGTAGCATACAGTCCACAACATGTCTTAAACATAATGCATATAAAAGTTAAGGCATAAACAGTGTATATGATGCAGCTTGAACTGCATAAAAATAGTTGGAAATATACAAAGGGTTCACGAGTCGTATACTCTCCACACATCACTTCAGGTAGATGTGACTATATCTAATTAACGTACTATGCAAGACACTAGACAAGATCATTACACTACCCTGATATACTCAGACTAACTTGCACAAAGCTAGACTGAATATTTTCAGACAAGACACATATCAGAGTAGAATTTATAGGTGTATAGGATCATAGGATCATTTCAACTCACTACAGTCATGGACATAGAGCCCTTCAAAGACAAGTTTAGAGCCTTATTTTCACAATCAGCAACTATTGCCCTGGTCATATAGGGTACACTTTGGGCAATTTTAATCACCTATCCAACCCTCCCTTTTCTGTTTCAAGAGTGTTAGAAAGATACTCTGTTGAACATGAATTGGCAGTCTGATCCAAAGGTATAGTCACCTTGGGTAGACAAGCCATTCCTGCAGCAATTTTTATTATTGTCTATCAACAACTTAACGTCTTTTCAGTGAGTAACCCATTTACCACTTCAGTTACTCTTGTACATCATTGCCAATACAGCTGGGTCATATTGCCTTCTATTTAAGGCAGATATCTCCTATGACTAGTCTGTATGGAAGAGAATAAAGTGACAGTGACTTTAGGTAATCCACGCTGGACCGATGCTGAATACCTTCGTTGTTCCTGGTGAGTAACTGCTTATTTATTTTGCAGTTGCAGCAGGTGCTTGGAAGGTCGTGAGATGAGCACTATAGAATGTAGGGATATCATGGCGTTTGTGTAGCAGGGACAAGACAGGCCAAAAAAGGCTTTTTATTCTGTTATTGGCCTCATGAGGGAATAGTACTAGGAGGTTATAACTCTTTTTTGTTCTGGATGCAATTCACTTTTTTCTGGATTGTGTAGTATTGAAACCTTTTCATAACCGTGTGTAGACATGGTGGTGTAAGATACGTTTGCTGTCACCTGGAGTGCCCACATCTCTCACCACTGACTGCATCCTTACGGTGTTGCTATTGATGTGGTACTTATAGTAAACATTGCTTTTACTGCAAGTAATCATAAATTTTATTGGCATTGAGGTCAAGGCCCCTGACTTTGCCACCTGTCATTTCCTTGTGTGTCACCCGCTTCCATGAGGTTGACATGTGACTGATCCCAGTTTGCAGTCAACCACAAACCTTTGGCTATCTCTTTCACTTTGGATAAATAGATTCCAAACAGCACAGGTCCCAGGACTGATCCCTGTGGAGCACCACTGTTTACAGCTCTTTTGTTTGAGGTGAATTCCCCTATTTTGAACATATGACCTCTATTATTCATCCAGTTAGCGACGCTAGTAGTGATATATGGGTTGATACCTAGTTGTGTGTGTTTGTCAATGATGGCTGAGTCTAGGATAGGGTCACAAACATTGGCTTACTCCAGCTTGGCTGATTGCAGCAAATTCCCTTAGTCCAGGACCCTGCAGACTCTATCGAACAAGTCCACCAGGCTTACTGGGCATGATCTTCCTTTTGTGAACTCCCAACTGAGTAGGGACAATTGTTTGGAGATTACCTGTATCTTTGTTTACAAGGTCCATGAGGATTATTTCCATGAACTTTCAGGTAAGGGTAGTCAGGCTAATGGGTCTCTACTTTGCAGGGTCAGTGTAAGCACCATTTTGTTTGCCCTTCCCATAGATTATGTTCATTTTGTCTTTTGAAAAGGAATTTATGACCTGCTCTTTATAGATACAAGGTAGGGGACAGTTGGTAGGGATTTCATGATGTGTGTGTGACAGGGACATGGGAACATGTAGCCTTTCTCCACAGGCTCACTACTGACTTTTATGCATACTGCAGTACATGTAAGTGTTTCAGTTAATGTCAACAGTTCATCATTTTCTATTACGTCCATTCCACAGCTGTCATACAATTAGTGACCCTGCTAAGGAGCAAGGTCATTACTCAGGTCTTGCATGTTAACCATTGAATCATTATCAGCACTATCAACTGCCTAATCTGTGTCTGATCACATCCCTTGACTTAAAGTTCTCTACTGTGAGCATCTTTGTGACAATGTAATCCACAGCAACGTTACTTCATATGTCTGATATCAGAATGCAACTGACAAACTCCTGTGCATGTGAAGAACAATGTAATCTCTAGTGGTCAGGTTAGTAAGGTATATTAAAACTGACACATGTCAATTCCTCTGCAGTTCTCAAGACTGCTAGGTACATACGGTCAACCATGTGCACTAACAGCTTCAAGACAAATAGGAAGCGCAAGTCAGTAACACTGTTGGCTCAGAAAAGATTGAAGAAACACCTGGATGCGAAGTGTGGACGAACGCATATTGCCATTGGCAGTCAATTTGATTGCTGGCTAGCTCTGAAGTAGCATCTGCAAGTAAAATCACATGAAGAAGTGACTCTGTTCCTGCTGGATATGTAAAGCTGCTGGACCGATTCAACATCGGCATATTACTTATCTCACATGACATATTGAACTGGTTAGCTTTACTGTGTTGATGTTTGCTAATGTCTGGAGACATTGTTATGAAGGCAACTTGTAACATGTGGTCCTATAACTTGTTACTAAGCAGGCCTTACTCATTATCACAGTAAACCCATGGCCTTATTATTGTGATAGTGATTAGTCTGAGTATTAAACATAAATGTGGTCCTATAGCTTGTTACTAAGCAGGCCTTACTCATTATCATAGTAAACCCATGGCCTTATTATTGTGATAGTGATTAGTCTGAGTATTAAACATAAATGTGGTCCTATAGCTTGTTACTAAGCAGGCCTTACTCATTATCATAGTAAACCCATGGCCTTATTATTGTGATAGTGATTAGTCTGAGTATTAAACATAAATGTGGTCCTATAACTTGTTACTAAGCAGGCCTTACTCATTATCACAGTAAACCCATGGCCTTATTATTGTGATAGTGATTAGTCTGAGTATTAAACATAAATGTGGTCCTATAACTTGTTACTAAGCAGGCCTTACTCATTATCACAGTAAACTCATGGCCTTATTATTGTGATAGTGATTAGTCTGAGTATTAAACATAAATGTGGTCCTATAATTTGTTACTAAGCAGGCCTTACTCATTATCACAGTAAACCCATGGCCTTATTATTGTGATAGCGATTAGTCTGAGTATT
Source organism: Protopterus annectens (assembly GCF_019279795.1). Taxonomy (NCBI): domain Eukaryota; kingdom Metazoa; phylum Chordata; order Ceratodontiformes; family Protopteridae; genus Protopterus; species Protopterus annectens. Next base: position 72,272,281 of record NC_056750.1, on the reverse strand, counting down.
AAACATAAATGTGGTCCTATAACTTGTTACTAAGCAGGCCTTACTCATTATCACAGTAAACCCATGGCCTTATTATTGTGATAGTGATTAGTCTGAGTATTAAACATAAATGTGGTCCTATAGCTTGTTACTAAGCAGGCCTTACTCGTTATCATAGTAAACCCATGGCCTTATTATTGTGATAGTGATTAGTCAGAGTATTAAACATAAATGTGGTCCTATAGCTTGTTACTAAACAGGCCTTACTCATTATCATAGTAAACCCATGGCCTTATTATTGTGATAGTGATTAGTCTGAGTATTAAACATAAATGTGGTCCTATAGCTTGTTACTAAGCAGGCCTTACTCATTATCACAGTAAACCCATGGCCTTATTATTGTAATAGTGATTAGTCTGAGTATTAAACATAAATGTGGTCCTATAGCTTGTTACTAAGCAGGCCTTACTCATTATCATAGTAAACCCATGGCCTTATTATTGTGATAGTGATTAGTCTGAGTATTAAACATAAATGTGGTCCTATAACTTGTTACTAAGCAGGCCTTACTCATTATCATAGTAAACCCATGGCCTTATTGTTGTGATAGTGATTAGTTTGAGTATTAAACATAATCTTATGTCCAGCAAATTGTTGACTACAGATATGTTTTTTTCAGCTATAGTTTAAACAATTGCATAAAGTACATGCAAGTACTGCAATGTAAGCAAATACCTACATTTGTTATAATGGACCATCACTAATAATTGTTGAGTCAAGTCATAATTTCTCACATCACATGTTGTCAATGATTGCAGTTATGTATTTGATCATGACAATTTCACAGTTATCATGTTAGTTTCATGTGAATGGGTTATTCATGTGCTTGTTCACATCTGGGAGTGCAGTGCTGCACACTTACCAGTACTGGAGATCAGATGTTAGACCTTTTGCAACTGAACTGAGCCTACAGTAACACACACCAACATTAATGGCCAGATTACACTTCAGACTCATCTAATTCGTCCATGTGAATAACAGATGTATTATGATCACTTTCAGCAAATCTCCATATAGATCACACACAAGGCGAGAGTACATTGCAGCTATATGACCACATCTGGCACTCTGCTTGCCATCAGACAATTCTCATTCAATCATTGCAGCAAATTTATCAGCCAGAAGCTTTCCCTGTGTTATAGGTCCAAAATGTGTGCAAGAAGTTAGACCAAACTATTCACAATATTTCGCACGGAAACTAGGGTACAGTCAGAGTGTGTTCTCTGGCACTAGTGCACTTGGTGCTGGACACTATCAGCCAAGTTCTTATATTTGCAAAGGACTAAACCATGTGCACACTACAACATCTTAAGTAAAGATTTATCACTATATTGTTTGTCTCAAACAAATGGGTTATGCATGCCAATGTGCCACATATGTAGCACATAGTGTTGACAGAAACTCGAGAAGACAGCACAAAGTAGGCTGTAATATTACATGCTTTGACTGAATTATACTTGCATGGAAAAAAGAGTATAGAAGTGATATCAAGTCGAGTCAATCAATTTTATGATGCCACGCTATCAACTAACTTGATTGCAGGTATGACAACCAATGTTACCAGTCATCCAAGGATCCAGTGCAGTCATCATTGCCAGCCCTTCAGTCAACACCAATGTCGACCAAGGCTAATGCCTCTAGTACATTGACAGCTCCAAGTGATGTATGTCGAGAAAGTGTCTCACTCACATACAAAATGAAAGGATCAGCCATCACGCTATCCTGGGTTGGTACTACAAGGCTACCATATCTGACATGTTCTGTTGTAGTAGTTGACATGCTAAGTAACTTACCACAATGTCTTTCTTTTAGGTCTGCTGCAATGGTCATCTAGCTTATCAGTGTTCAAGTCAGCCAACAGTACGGCAGGGTCTTAATGTAGGGGACCTTATGTTAGCAGCAGCAATCTTTCTGACAGGAAATAATTATGGCAAGATTGCACTGCTGGCAAAGTGTCTTGGTTTGCCATTGTTCAATGAAATGACTTATTACCGTTTACAGCGAAGGTATGTGGTCCCAGTTGTACATGACTACTGGAATGACATGGTTGAACAGATGAATGTGACAATTTTGGGTGAGTACAGCTGTCATTTTTTCTCTTATGTATGTGTGCTGCCTGTTTTAATTCCAGACTAATAGGAACTGCTGTAAATATTGCTAGGTGATGGACGTATGGATAGTCCGGGCCACTGTGCGCAGTACTGCACATATACATGCATGGATGAGAACACCAAAGAGATTTTGCTAGTGCATGTGGTGGACAAGAGACAGACTGGCCTGAGTTCTCCAAAAATGGAGAAAACAGACTTTGAAAAGTGCATGGACATTCTTCACGAACACCATGTCAACATAGATGAGGTGGTCACCGATGTACATCCGCAGATTGCCAAATTGATGAGTAAGACTTCTGTCTGTATGATCCTCAATACGCACATTCATTGTGACAACACAATGTTCACCACATTTTCTTTCTTCACAGGGACCAGCTATGCATCAGTCACGCACTCCTTTGATATGTGGCATGGGGCGAAGAATCTGTGCAAAAGAATTAACACGGTACATTTAATTACCGACTAATTAATAATTAAATAATAATTAATAATACCGATTAATTACTGACTGCTGATGTCTGCAGGTTTAGTTGTTCTAAAAAAGTTTTAGTTCTGATATTTCTACACACACACACACACACACACACACACACACACACACACACACACACACACACACACACATTAAACACTGATGTTCATTTCACACAAAGGAGTGCATAATGCTGGCCAGTCCAGCTCTTTGTTATGAATACTTGTGTGTGCATAGAAAATGTGTCTTATCATATGACTCCAAGCTACATACCTAGTTTTTTATTGGGGGGGTGGATGCCAGGAAAAATGACTTCCTATATTACGGTTTCAGGCAAATGTCTTACCTTTGTGTGACTGCAGATTAGTACTTAATTATAACAAATCTACTTAAACTGTAAGTTTGTTAAGTACCTTAGCCGTTCCTTGTATCCACATGTTTGGGAATGTATAGAGTGCATAAACATCTGCTAATTGGAGATAACATCATAATTTGCATCTTGCTTCTGCATGATTTTATCAGGACAAGGTTTAGTAGAAGTTGAATGTTCTTTTTTTGGATCAACCTATAGGCGGGTCAGCAGCGTGCCTGCAAAATTCTGTGCCAGTGGACCAAGTAAATAGTCAATCACTTCTGGTTTTGTTGTCAGCACTTTCACGATATGGAACAATTCATGGTTTGGAAATGCATAATGTTAATTAATACATGAAATACTTTCTCTATTTATTAGCAACCACCACAGTTTATTCTTTCTGTTGTAACCACAGGTGCATTGGAGTGGTGTGTTATACCATGTTGTAAATCGACGAGTGGGTAATAGGAACAACTGGCGATCAACCGATGGCACACTGTGAGCATGAGTCTCTGATGCTAGACCATACAGCTCCATGGTTGGAGCCTAAATGCCCCACGCATGAAAAGTTAAGGGACATTATTCTGGATCCCAAATTTGTTGAAAAAGTAAAGTATTACTTGAGCCGCAGGTAGCCATTTGGGTTTAGGCATGGAAACTGTTACACATTAACATGCATGTTGCCATTAATAATTAATATTAATTAATACTATGACTTCTCACATGTTATTTCTTTTTTCCTTTGTGTAGAACAACAGCGGATTTGGAACAGTTCCACCAACTCATACTAAAGTATGCATCTAAACGACAGGCCTATACATTTCCAATTTATCGTGCTCGTAATCTTTTAGCTGCCATAGACCACAAAAAGCACCTTCATCGCCCCTACCAGCGTAACAAGCACGGATGAATTGTGTAAGAACAGACAACAATCCATATTTGTGAACCATAGTCATAGCAATGCTTTTGTTAAAAGTTGCTACACTCTATGCACCGATGTGCAGAAGTTACAACATATTACAGTTTTGTGTCAGGACGTCAGTAGGCAAGAGCTCGGTTTTCAGCTGCTCTGACTGAAAAACTGACTTCTGTGTGTAATACCAGTGTTAGTCTAGTGGGTGATCCATTCCTCATTTGGATGAGAATATGTGCTATGCAAATCATTAACCTGAGAAAGGGTGTTATTTCAATGTCTTGGTATCTTAACACCACTATGCTTATAATTGCAGGTATCGAAGAAAGTATAACAAGAAAAGTGAGCGATGGACAGTCGTGCGTAAAAAAGTGGAGAAAGAGTACAGATACTTAGTAACATTGAAGAAACTGATTCTGCACCAGTTGACAGACACAGGCAGACTACAAGGACCAGCCACACTTGCGGATGCCGATCCAAGAAACATACAGGTCACAATTGCTCCCTATGCACCGCCAAGTACAAGCGAGCTGGTAGCTGAGCACTCCTCCAGATTTCTACAGAAGTCACAGAATTTGGAAGAGACCATAGCTTCCTTTTAGGTGCTAGCAAAGCAGAAAAAAACACCTCACCAATCCTCTGTGGAGTGCCCGTTGGCAATGTAATTTCCACAAGTGAAAGTTATGTAAATCTTATTTTCTCCTAATGATTGGTCAGTCATTGCACCTGTCATTGTAGTCAATTTAGTATTGCATGAATCTGTGAGTCTGTTTCTTGAAACTCACTTAGTGAATCATCACTTGTGACATACGCCATTTTATATCTACATGACAATAATAGCAGTCTACTGCAAGTTAACATTAATAACCTTTTTGCTTCACATCTATTGCCATGTATCACATAACTGTAAGCCACATAATTTGCATTACTCTATTTCATTTTTGATTTTATTTTCTGTATTTCTGTTTGTTGGAAGGAACAGAGCATACACTGCCAGCCTATTAACCTCTCGTACAACTGCTATGATTCTGGTCCATAGTCCATCCACTGTTTTTAATTCAGCATATTCGGTGTGGACGCATATTTCCTTTGTCTAAAGACTGTTTCTCAGTTTTCATTTATTTTTTCCCTTAATATAACCTTTGTTTTTGTTTTTAAGCAGGCATCAGCGGACTACACATGGTATACTGGCTTTTTAGGTATCAGTAGTGTTACAGCATGGTTCTGGATCTTAATGTAGCCCATGACAACATCTGTTAACCATGTGTCTGTGCAAGTAAGGTGTGTTTGTAGGTGAAATCAGTCTGAATGGCTGCAGAGACGTGTCATGGGGAACTTGATATATGATACATTGCTAAAACAGGTTGTTTTATGTGTGCTGGTGCTGATTATTCAGATGGGTTTCACAGCCGGATACGTTGTGTTCTTATACTGTTGTGTCACATTGTTTATCCGTCCAGGAATGCTTAGTGATGCCATTACTTTTATTCTGTGAAATGTGTTGATGCATATGCCAAATACACCTGTAATGCTGACACTTTGTACTTCAGTGATGTCAATACTGGTCTGCCATGCTTTATTCATACTTCTGTTCTTGCTACTATTTAGAATACTATTACATTGGCATTACACAGTGAATGAACTCTAATTTGGGTCAAAGGTTCTGCTTTGTCAGAGTACTCCCTTACAGTAATCTCACTTGAGCCTACGTAAAATTATATTTAGACATTCAAATCTGCTGCTATACTATCTACAAAACTGGATTACTGGAGTGCATGAATGAGTGAAACAACTGAAATTCCATTGTATACTCCTTTCTTGAAATGCTACTGACATTATCACACTTTTTGTGAGGTAACTGGATGTTCCATTAAAAACAACTGGTAAACAGTTGCAGTACAAAAACAGTAAAAGTTAGCATCTGTGTTCATGTTTGCCTTAATCACACTGTAATGGAGTTACACTTTGTCACAATGTATGTCTGGTTACTGCAATTTGGTTGACAAGTGAGTGTGGTATGTCTGAGATTAACAGATTGCTAGGCTTGTCCAATGAGAGTCTGGTTATCCAGTCAACCGGTGTGCAGAGGGTTTGTTTAATGATTTACAAGTAGTGCTGTGCTAATAACGTGTTTTACTATTGTGCTTCTCACCCATTTTACATTTTTAGTCTACACAGGCATGGCAAATAGGAACACTATGAACACACCGTCTCAGACCCAGGCCACTCATGGAGATACAGTTCAAAGTGGAGGACCTAGAAATTCACGTCAATGAAGACATCTAGACAACGAAACTGAAAGAATGAGTAGTGACCGACAACACTTAGCTGCTGTCATGAACCATGAAGGAGAGACAGACTACCTCAGTTTACAGGTAGAATTAAAAAGAAGGGAGACATTGACATTAGATTATAGTACAATTGGTTACTGACTGTGTTGCAAACAAGCTGGCCATGGCAGGAGTCAGTCATATCAAGTCCACCCTCAGTCACATCCATTAATAACTAATGCCAAACTGAAGTAAGTCCTATATGAAGCCCAACAAACTGTCCTCGACTGCAATGAAACAAATTGGGTGCTGAAGTGCTTCTTTCCTGACATTCAAATGTAGTTGGTGTGTGTGTCTGTGTGTGGCTCTGTGATCAAATATTTCTTATGAGGTGCTCTGCAGTGTGACATGCATTCACTGCATCCTCAGACCAGAGGCAACTTATTGATTGCCGACAGCTACACTGTTATCTTGACACATGGTCTGTACTCTGCTAAGTTGTGTGACAAAGATAATGCAGATAGCATTTGTGTGGTGTTTTAATCTCAGATCAGAAAATAATTACATGTCGATGGTGTTCGCTCCTAGCAGTTTAATTTGCTATTGCAGTATTCCGTGCATAATCTATACAAAATATGTTCAGAGTACTGCCTTACATTCATTTAACTGGTAGATTTTAAATTACTGACTGATCTGTTTTAATGTTTATTGACAGACCATTATTAACAGTCTTTGACAAGACGAAATGCATCTTCTCTTCACCTTGATAGCAGAAAGGACTCCAGCAATGCTACCAGAGATTCTGGTGGAGCAACACATGTGCAATGTTGTAAATACACAGCAGCCAGCACAAATCCCTCCCCCATGGTGTGTGTGTGTGTGTGTGCCGCTGCTGCAGAGACATGCCTACTTCGATTGAACAAGTCTGCTGTGGGAATGGACCACACACATTCCTGTAAGTACAAGTTTACAATAAAACTTTGTGGTAGAAATACCAAGAGTCAAACAAAGTTTAATTACAGTGTACTAAACACAATGTTACAGCGGGAACGGGTTATTATATTTCATAAACAATGCGTACAAACTCCAAGATGTAATCCAACGGGCTGTGACACAAGCTGGGCATGCTAAATAAGATATCTCTGTGAAACGGTATCTTCAGTACTGCAGCAGTTACCTTATGCATGTCCACATGCACTGTAGCATTTTTAAATGACTTGTGTAACTTATAGTGTCTGTCTGGCAATCTTTTGCACCTTTTGTCAATTAGCTGTAATGGGACGTTATGTAATCAACATTTTTCTATTTGTGTCTCAGGATATGAATGTAGTGGTACTTCATCAGACTGTAGTTTCTGTCGCTGACACATATAGACAAGCAATCTTTGGGATACCGGTGAACGCGGATGAAAACTGTCGCTGTTGGCACTCTACATATCGATAATTTACTGTGTGGCGTTATGGAAAACTAGGAAGCAGAGTGCGACGAGTGATACCAAGTTGTTGTGTCTGGCGCATTCGTGAACATTACCCAGATGCATTAGGCCAGTATACAGGATTTGTGCCACATAGGAGGAATGTGTATGACTAATAAAATGCATGGAATGTAAGGAAAACTGTTTTTCACCTGTATGAATTCAAACTGTTGTGGTTTATTAATAAATACAGTTGTCATAAACATCCTAGATTGTGTGTATTTGGAAGTGTTATTGAAATGCACCACCAGTGAGTAGTTCAGAAATTGCAACTGTATAATGAAGCTAGTGACTGCTCTGATTGTACTAGTTGAAAGTAAATTAGTAATGTACTAATGAGACAGTGGTTGTGGAGAGATTAATCAATGTCCTATCAATGCTAGTGAGATTGAACTGTCTGTGAAGGCAACAACTGGTGGTATTATGTGATCATACTGACAGTGGTGTTAACGTAGGGCACAGTTATGTTAATGATACGTAGTGCAGTGTAGCCATTTAATTACGTCTATACATTTGCAAACGCGAGGGACATAAATTGAAAATGAGCTGTTAGCGCATACCACAACGTTTCGTACTAGTGCCTGACCTACAGCTGAACTGTTAGCGCATACCACAACGTTTCATACTAGTGCCTGACCTACAGCTGAACTGTTAGCGCATACCACAACATTTCGTACTAGTGCCTGACCTACAGCTGAACTGTTAGCGCATAGCACAACGTTTCATACTACTGCCTGACCTACAGCTGAACTGTTAGCGCATAGCACAACGTTTCGTACTAGTACCTGACCTACAGCTGATTATCTCTACACACGTGATAAAGAATTGAAGAATAAGTGATATCATGTCATTTGTCAGTTAGCGTAGTAGCACACTGCACTTCCCCAATGATTGTTGTATGCCATACATTGAAAACAGGTAAGTAAGGTACAGTGTAGTGCAGCTCAAGCACATGGCGTGGTAGTACAATGAATGACTGACATGAACTGCATCTCCTTTGTTGCAGATCATACTCCAATAAGACTGCATCAGTGTAGCTATGGATCATGGGATACGGTGTTTGTTATAAGTGATGGCAACCTTACTGATTCACAAGGTTGAAAATGCCAGTGTGCGTTTGTGTGTGTGTGTGTGTGTTGGTCAGTTCAGTGTGCATATTTATTTATTTATTTTACATTTGTTGACCGGGCTAGCCCAGCTGGATATATGTCCATTTTCAGTAGAGGCCTGGGGAGAAAAGCTCCACATACATCAAAATGTTTACAAAGACAATGGTACATTACAAAGCTTAGGCAAACATTACATTTCATAGGATTTAGCATTTGAATACGTAAAATCATAGTACAAACAGTTCTGGATATTCCTAATAAAATATGTCTAAAGATACTATTAATTATAAAGTCACACACACAAATGTCACACAAAAATGCTAGTGTGTAACAGCAATGGATATTAATACAAAATATGTACAAGGACACTCTTATTCTGTAAAGTCTCACCAGAAGTCCTAGTGTAAGATGGCTATGGATAATCATTCAAAATATGTACAGGACATTAGTCCGCTGTATAGTCACATTAATGTTATTATCAATAGAGATCATTCAAAATATGTACAGGACATTAGTCCGCTGTATAGTCACATTAACGTTATTATCAATAGAGATCATTCAAAATATGTACAGGACATTAGTCCGCTGTATAGTCACATTAACGTTATTATCAATAGAGATCATTCAAAATATGTACAGGACATTAGTCCGCTGTATAGTCACATTAACGTTATCAATAGAGATCATTCAAAATATGTACAGGACATTAGTCCGCTGTATAGTCACATTAACGTTATTATCAATAGAGATCATTCAAAATATGTACAGGACATTAGTCCGCTGTATAGTCACATTAACGTTATTATCAATAGAGATCATTCAAAATATGTACAGGACATTAGTCTGCTGTATAGTCACATTAACGTTATTATCAATGGAGATCATTCAAAATATGTACAGGAAATTAGTCCGCTGTATAGTCATATTAACGTTATTATCCATGGAGATCATTCAAAATATGTACAGGACATTAGTCCTCTGTATAGTCACATTAACGTTATTATCCATGGAGATCATTCAAAATATGTACAGGACATTAGTCTGCTGTATAGTCACATTAACATTATTATCAATGGATAATCATTCAAAATATGTACAGGACATTAGTCCGCTGTATAGTCACATTAACGTTATTATCAATAGAGATCATTCAAAATATGTACAGGACATTAGTCCGCTGTATAGTCACATTAACGTTATTATCCATGGAGATCATTCAAAATATGTACAGGACATTAGTCCGCTGTATACTCACATTAACGTTATTATCAATGGATAATCATTCAAAATATGTACAGGACATTAGTCCGCTGTATAGTCACATTAACGTTATTATCAATGGATAATCATTCAAAATATGTACAGGACATTAGTCCGCTGTATAGTCACATTAACGTTATTATCAATAGAGATCATTCAAAATATGTACAGGACATTAGTCCGCTGTATAGTCACATTAACGTTATTATCAATGGATAATCATTCAAAATATGTACAGGACATTAGTCCGCTGTATAGTCACATTAACGTTATTATCAATAGAGATCATTCAAAATATGTACAGGACATTAGTCCTCTGTATAGTCACATTAACGTTATTATCCATGGAGATCATTCAAAATATGTACAGGACATTAGTCCGCTGTATACTCACATTAACGTTATTATCAATGGATAATCATTCAAAATATGTACAGGACATTAGTCCGCTGTATAGTCACATTAACGTTATTATCAATGGATAATAATTCAAAATATGTACAGGACATTAGTCCGCTGTATAGTCACATTAACGTTATTATCAATAGAGATCATTCAAAATATGTACAGGACATTAGTCCGCTGTATAGTCACATTAACGTTATTATCAATGGATAATCATTCAAAATATGTACAGGACATTAGTCCGCTGTATAGTCACATTAACGTTATTATCAATAGAGATCATTCAAAATATGTACAGGACATTAGTCTGCTGTATAGTCACATTAACGTTATTATCAATGGAGATCATTCAAAATATGTACAGGACATTAGTCCGCTGTATAGTCACATTAACGTTATTATCAATAGAGATCATTCAAAATATGTACAGGACATTAGTCCGCTGTATAGTCACATTAACGTTATTATCAATAGAGATCATTCAAAATATGTACAGGGCATTAGTCTGCTGTATAGTCACATTAACATTATTATCAATGGATAATCATTCAAAATATGTACAGGACATTAGTCCGCTGTATAGTCACATTAACGTTATTATCAATGGATAATCATTCAAAATATGTACAGGACATTAGTCCGCTGTATAGTCACATTAACGTTATTATCAACAGAGATCATTCAAAATATGTACAGGACATTAGTCCGCTGTATAGTCACATTAACGTTATTATCAATAGAGATCATTCAAAATATGTACAGGACATTAGTCCTCTGTATAGTCACATTAACGTTATTATCAATAGAGATCATTCAAAATATGTACAGGACATTAGTCCGCTGTATAGTCACATTAACGTTATTATCAATAGAGATCATTCAAAATATGTACAGGACATTAGTCCGCTGTATAGTCACATTAACGTTATTATCAATAGAGATCATTCAAAATATGTACAGGACATTAGTCCGCTGTATAGTCACATTAACGTTATTATCAATAGAGAAGACACGAGATTATACTCATAAGAAGATGGGTGTCTAGGGAAGGGTTTGGTAATTAGTCTGGGTTGGCACAGGGGCATAACCAGTGTGATTTAAGGTAGGGTTTTAGTTTGCTTTTACATAGGTTAGCTCAGGCTAGGGAGGTTAGGTGATTAGGGAGGCTGTTCCAGGTTTTACCACTGTATCAGGGAACAATGCGTCACCAGCTGAATTATTGGATTTAGCTATTTGTACTAGTAGTTTATTAGATGAGGGTAGTGTTTTGAGATTATTATAGAGGGTGACTAGGGTATTGAGTATTGGTGTATTTGTAGGTTGATACAGGATCTTATGGACTATTGTTAGTTGGTTAAAAAGTATTAGATTTAGCAATTCTAACCAGCATAGTTGATTCAGATTGATACAATGATGGGTCCTATAGGAGGACCCAGCTGCAAATCTGGAAGTATTGTTGTAGGAGGTAGACAGTTTACTCAGGTTGCTTTTACATAATTTAGTATAGATAGGCGAGGCATATAGTAGGGTGGAGATAAGGTGGGTATGGGCTTTATTGGTCTTGGCTAGTGGAGTCAGGAAGGTTTTGATCCTGTAGAGGGAACCTAATTTTTTGTTCACATAAGTTCATAGGTAGGTACTACGGTATCTGCCCAAAGCCATTGATAAGCCGAGCCAGAATGTGTTGGCTTTCGCTGCCCCTTGAAATTATTTCCCTGTGCCTCTGTTCAGCAGAGCCACTGAAGTCATCCCCGGGGTAAACTTTTTGTTTCCCATCCACTCATCAAGGTTTCTCTTGAAGGGCGTTGGCGAGAAGCTCTGTGTAATGTAGATTGGAATCTTGTTCCAAAACATGGGAAGTCTGTGGGACCGGAATCTATCCCTCCAGCACATCCTATTTATTGTGGTGGGATTTAGATCTCTAGCGTGTAGCTCCAGGGGATATGGTTTTCTTCAGGTGGAGCATGGCAGTAAAACTGCATGAGTGAGATATGGCAAACATAAGAATATGTGGGTTAACGTGCTGCTTGGGCCAGACATAGTAGTAGTAGGTACAGTAAATGTTTGTGATGACAAGTAACACAGATAAGTGAAACTTGGGATGGGTAATGGTGTTCAGCTCATGTGCTCATACTGTCAGGTTATAGTGGAGCACAAGATGTTAAATGTGTGGATGACATGCCCTTTAAATTGTTTGGAGCAAGACATTTGGGCACATGCAGCATATCATACTGATGCAGAAACACCTGCTATGGGGAGTCCTTCAGTGCAATTACATTATGTACCATGTGCTGTGCAGGTCACACTAATCTCCCAAATGTTTGGCATTCCACACATCTCACTCAGCAGTCGCACAAATCAGGTGGCCATAACTCAGTGAGCTGTTACGCTTTGTTGTTATACCTGCTGTTGTAGTAGTCAAACTGTAAGAGTTTCAGTAGTGTCTCTGTTACTATGAAGGGAGTATTTACATAGTTGTGGAGGCCCTAGGGTAATGTCGCATGCATGGCCACAGTTCTCGTGGGGATGCTTGATGCAAGTGTCTTTGGGTAGTAGTGTTCGCACACAGACAGTATGATATCAGGATAGATTTGGATGCAGCTCAGCTACACAGTCAGTTCATACTGTTGTCAGTAATACACAGATAATGTCATGTCTGCGTTTGCATATATGGCTGAATTAGCTTTGCTTTTCAGGGAGCTGACATGATGCAAAGTTCATAGTCCTGTTAAAACGTGCTTAGCCATAGGTCTTCAACCATGGTCATGAAGTAAGAGAAGTAACTGCAGACACAATAAAGTCCCTGGAGTAAGCTGTGTGGAATACAGCTGATTGCTATAAAACCCACTGGTTGTGATGGAAGTTTTACACATGAATGTGTTCTGATATTAAGCTTTGTAGCTATCTGTCTCACTACAAGGCCAGTCATTATTATTTCATAAAGAGTAGCAAAGAGGACATCATCCTGGGTGTCATTCAGTGCTTGCCTGTCATAAAGTAACCGTGTGTGGAGATTACAAGCCATATAAGCCTAGCCCAGACTTTATTCCATGTTTAGAGAAATCGGCACCTAATCACCTGTCCAGCAGGGACATGGGTGGAATCACAGGAGTCTATTTATTACTTTCTGCCATCCAGTTATCAACGCTCTGCTTTATTAGGGTAGAGATACTCTGACAAATGTGGAGAGGAATTGTATTTCATACAACAGGTAGTCTGTGGGACACCAGTCTGTTCCTCCAACATGGCATATTGATGTCACAGAATAGGTTGTTACTCGAGTGGAGCCCATCCGGTGGATGTGCACCAGTTCCCCAGATTTACACACAGTGTGGTGCATGAGTAATCCAAGATATCTGTTGTGAGATGTAACGATGAAAATAGGCCTTGTGATAAATGAGGGTGAAGGGTAATGGTGACTGAATGCAGTCAGCTTCAAAGATTGCCAGCTTCAGATCAGGTTGTTAATGGAATTTTTTTTCAAGGAGTACAGCCACCCACAGCTTAGTGATGCATGAATCCGTTTAGCTCCAATGCAGTGTCATTGACAATGTCTATTACACTAGTATGAGTCTTACCTTGTGCATAAAGCAGCTGCCCTTCCCAACTGTCATTACCATAAATACAATAGCTGCTATTATTACAATGTATATAAGTAGGTGACACAGGGGAATCAAAGAGAAAAGTGCCTGATCATTGCTAAGCCTACCAGTAGGCTACCGGCACCAGTTCAGGTAGTTATTTCCCTAGGCATAGTGCAGTCATCTCACCTTTCATCACTATACATAGCTTTTATTTATTGTATTGTGTTTATTTGTTAAATGGGATAGTTAGCATCGATATATGTCCATTCTCAGCGTAGGCCCGTAGAGAGAAGCTACAAGATAATATACCTTGAACATTTAGTAAATCCTAGTTTCAAGCACATAACATTCATAAGCCGTAGCAGCATTTAGCACAGATACTACTAAGTTATAATAAAACACTGTACAAAAAAAAATATCATTTTTAAAGTTATATACATTAATCACATTACATTCTGGACACACTGAGCAGCAGTTATACAATTCAACCTTCCAGAAATGGTGTGCTAGAAAAAAGTTACAAGTAGTTGAAGGTAAGGCACCTAGTATTACAGAGGTCACTAGTTGGGTTTACTGCAAGGACAGAAACAACGAGTTTTGAAGTATTTATTGCTTTGTTTTTTAATGGAGTTAGTGAGGGTTATAGGGTCAAGTCAACTGGTAGTCTGCTCCATGGTTTTACCACAGAGTTGGCAAAGAACGAGTCCCAGCTGAGTTGTTGGATTTGTATGTTTGAACTCAGAGTGTAGTGTATGATCGCAGTGGCCGGATGCTGGTGTAGGGAATGACAATATTTTTTAAGTGCAGATGTATGTTCTAGTTGGTAAAGGATGTAATGTGTCACTATTAGTAGGTTTAACTGCAGTAGGCTAGGCAGTTAGGTTCATAGGTTCATAGGTTCATACTAGGCTATCTGCCCTAGGGCATTTATAAGCCTAGCCAAGAGTTTTGTGACTTTCGCCACCCCTTTAGTTTGAAGGATATTATGCCCATTATTTAGGTGTGCCTCTGTCAAGCAGTGACACTGAGGTGATCCCTGGGGTATACCTGCGATCTCCCATCCATTGGTCAAGATTTCTCTTGAACAAAGCCAGCGAGGTGCTCTGCCTCACATGTACCGGGATTTTGTTCCACAGCATAGGGAGTCTCTGGGTGATGAATCTGTCCCTCCAGCACGTCCTATTTATGACCGTGTCCAGGTTCAAGTCTCGTGCTCTTGTAGATCTGGTGGATTTAGATTTTTTGAGGTGAAGCATGTTCATTAATTCCGGGTTGGACATGGCCTTGTATGTTAGGCACAGGTCACCTCTGAGCAGGCGGTAAGCGACTGAGTAGAGCTGGAGCTCCTTCAGTCGGGCAGCATAGGACATATTTTTGAGACCCTTTATCCTTTTGGTGAGGAACTTTTGGGGCCTTTCCAATTGCTGCAGGTGTCGGGTCAAATACATTCCAAATGGGGCATTGTACTCAATCATCGGTCTGATGAGTGATGAGTACAGGGGGATGATGACCTCCCTTGACCTAGATGTGAATCCCTTCATGATCAGGTGGGCAATGTAGAATGTCTTCCTGACTACTTTGGCAACGTGGGTGTCAAACGAAAGGTTACTGTCAACCTGGGTCCCCAGATCCCTGATAACCTCTTCTGTGCTCAGTGGATTGCCACCTATATGGTAGCTGGGGGTAACCTTGTTTTTCCCGAAGGGTATGACTATGCATTTTTTAGCGTTTAACTTTAGGCCATGGCTTTGGCACCAGTTATCTGTTTCTATGAGACCCTTCTGAAGGATATCTGTGTCTGATGTGTTTTCAACTATGGCGCCCAGTTTGCAGTCATCTGCAAACTTTGTCAGCCATAATCCTCCTGTGCTTGCCTGTACTTCTGAAAAGTAGATGCCGAACAAGAGTGGGCCCAGGACCAAGCCCTGTGGGACACTGCTTGTGACAGGCTTGGAATCAGACATAGCGCCAGCAACTCTGACCCTGTGGGTTCTGTCACTTAGCCAGTTTGCAACCCATCTTGTGACGTATGGGTTTACATTTAAGCTGGTGAGTTTTTCTATGATGCCCGAGTGGGGTATTGTGTCGAAAGCCTTTGCTAGGTCAAGGTAGGCTGTGTGGACTGCCTTGCCCTCATCAATGGCCTTGGTGACTGTTTCGAAAAAGTCAACCAAGTTTAGGAGGCATGATCTGCCCTTGACAAAGCCAAACTGGGTTTGATCCAATGTCTGCAGGTCCTCTATGTCTTTATTTATGAGTTCCATTATGATCCTCTCCATAGCTTTGCAGACCAGGCTTGTCAAGCTGATGGGACGGTAGTTTCCGGGGTCGGTGGAGGCACCGCCTTTATGTAGTGGGACCACAGTTGCCGTACGCCACTCCTTGGGTACGTATCCTGAGGTGAGGCTAAGATTGAACAGCTGCCCTAATTGCGGGTTTAATTCCTCAATGAGTTCGTGGAGCACACAACCGGGGACACCATCAGGTCCCATGGATGCTGTGTTTTTCGCCTTGGAGAGAGCTGTTCTCACCTGAGTATTTGAGGTATTTGGGAGGCTACAATCCTCTGGTATAGATATTTCTCCTTTGGGGGGGAGGGGGGGATTTGCACTGAACCTGTCAGCCAGTATGCTGGCAATGTCTGTAGGTTCAGTGATCTTTACATCATTTTGAACTAGTTCTGAGCATATCTGGGAGTTTCCTCCCAGGTTTCTAACATAACTAAAAAAGGCCTTGTGATTGTCTTTTGAGTCCTTGGCGATTTTTCTTTCAAAATTTGCCTTGGATGATTTTATGAGAGCTCTTAGTTTTTTACTTATAATGATCAAAGGTGTCTTCCCTTTTAGGGATTTTGCTCTATCTTGTAGTAGCTTTCTCCTTTTGTTGTAGAGTTTGTTTATGGCTGGGGTCCACCAGACTGGATGCTTGCCTTTGGTACAAACAGTCTTTGTTTTGTTTGGGATTGCCTGATCCATGCAGTCCTGGAGGTGCTGGTAGAAGGCATTTGTATGTGATTCAGCGGCTTTAGTGATGGTTTCCGCTGTTTCGGGGTCCTTGAAGGAGGCCACACCAGTCCTAAGAAGTGTGAAGTCGGTTTTAGAGAAGTTCTTCACTGTGGTCTTTTTTATCTGGGGTGGGGGTGGGATGTGGACTTCCAGTGAGATTAGTTTATGATCTGACCTCACTAATGAGGGGTATACCTCCGGTGTTGAACATTTTGACCCCATGTTCGTGATGATGAGATCAAGTATGTTTTCGCCTCTTGTGGGTATGGTGACTAGTTGTTCCATGGCATTTGAGTTTATGAACTCTAGGAACCTTTGGGCTAGGTTGTTAGGGCTTGAATAGTGATCCCAGTCTATATTTGGATAGTTGAAATCACCTAGTATGATGGTGTTTGGGGTTACATTTATCCCTCCAGAGTTTTCAGGAAAGCTGTGTGAGGTTCCTGAGTTTGAGAGGGTGGCCTGTAACATGCTACAAATTGCAGAGCAGTCTTGCCTACGGTTAATTGCACCTGGATGGTCTCTGATGCATCGTGCGTTGCCACCAACCTGGAGGTGAGGGTGTCTTTGATGAATATGGACACCCCTCCTCCTTTCTTGGTGTTGTCCGGATTTTGGGGCCAGAACGCATGATATGAGGTAAAACCTGATAGTGCCGGGGTGCTCTCAGGAGCCTTGAACCAGGTTTCAGTCACAGCACAGACATTGATGTTCTCCATACTGAGAAGGGCTTCGAGTGCGTGCATCTTGAGGTTGAGACTTCTGGCATTGAGCAGCATTACCCTTAGTTATTTTCCTTTGTTTTGTTCTAGGGTGGTAGATTTAGAATTTGAGCCTTGCCTAAAAAAGGCACTATGGGGGGTGGCAAGAGCCTTAGCCAATATCCGGAAGCCCAGGGGTGACAGGTGCAAGCCGTCCCTTGTGAAGCAGCATGGCTTGTCCAGCATGTCATCCCAGGCAGACAGACGTTGGAGCCCCTTTGAATGACACCAGAGATTAAGCCAATTATTAAAGCTGATCATCTTGTCTCTGTATTGTGGCATCATTCTTGGTGAAGGTAGGATACTGCTCAAGGTCAGGGTCATACCTGCCTGGGCTACATAATCAGAGAGCTCCTCTATGTCTCTTTTCATGTAGTCCAGGGAGGTGCATCTCAGGTCATTCACACCAGCATGGACAATGACTGAGTCATTCTTGTACCTGCTGTCGAGTGACCTGAGTGCTTGCGTTATGTGGCAGATTCTAGCGCCCGACAGGCAGCTTACTGTGACCTTCTCCTTGCTCAATCTGGTGAGTGGGACGTCAGTGTGTCTGACTATGGAGTCACCTATGACAAGTGTCTGGCATTGTGTTTGGCCTTAAGGGCTGTGACTGTTTGGCACACTGACTTTGTGGTCTATGTGTTGCATGTGTCTTGGTCTGTGGTGGCAGTTGTTTGGGTGTCTGCTTTGGTGGCCTCTGCTGTTTTGGTAGATTTTTAGTCAGAGCCTCAGAGTATGTCTTTATGTGTTTATGTGTATGATATGAGGTTGTGATAGTGCTATGTGAGACTGGGTTTGTGGTGTGTGTGGTTACCTTCTCCTCCTGTCTGGTCTTGCCAGTCCTATGTTGAGAGAGCTCAGCCTCCAGTTTGGCTATATAGTTGCATCTCTCGCATGTGTTTGTGTTTTGTGGGAAAAGGAGAGGGTTGTCTGTGTACATGAGGCAATTGTAACATTGCCTCAATATTCCCAGATTCATCAGCTGAGCAGGAGAGGACACTAGCAGCTGACCCCATGACATGCTAGAAGGAAAAGTTAAAAAACTTTGTGTAGATGGGTTTGAAAGGACTTCAAGGGATGTGGATGATCGAAAAGGGGTATTAGGCTGGTGGGGTGCTATGTATAATAAAAAGTGCTGTATCAGAGTAAAGAGTACTTTGGGAGCAAGTGCTAGGCTATCCGGATAGAGAAAAGTCACTTAGGAATCAAGTAGATCTAAACTTATTAGGTATAGAATCGGGTGGTTAGATTAGCAGTACAGCTTAGGAAGAGCTGTTCTAAGGGAAAAAATGAAGAGTGGACTTTAGGTAGCCCGAATAGTTTAACCTTGATTAACCACCGCTGCTCTAGTGGCAACTCCGCACTAAATCGCGCTAAAGCGCGCTTTATAGCAGGGGGCTGGAAAAGACAGGAAATGGCCCAAAATGGCCAATAAACTACAAGTTACTGCCTTAAACCACTCATCTGAGGACAAACAGGCAGCTCAGTACTCCCCACTCTCACTAGTGAGTAAAGAAACTTCCCCCTGACCAAACAAGGAAAATGGAGAAGTACAGGAACCAGGAGTTGAGGCCATCATAGGCCATTTTGGTTGTGACAGTGGTGTGCTCGATAGGCCATGCCAGTAGCAAATCTGGCTGAGCAGTTATAGCAAGATGATAGTTTAATTACAATTGGTTCTGTTTCAGTTGGAGAATAGAGGTGAGGCATCTAGAACAGTTGAGAATACATGAGAATGGGCAACTGCAGTTCTATCAAGTATGGTAAGGAAAGGTTTGATTGTGTGAAGAGAGCCAGGTTTTTATTACTGGTTTTGATAGCTTGCATTGCTATATACATCACAGTTCAGGTTGTCACTGCTTGGGAGATGATGGTGCCATTGTTTGCACTCATGTTGAAGGATGGCTGTGGTGGCCTTCCATGTGGGTGAGAAGAGGACCAGCTTAGATTAGTTTGGGTTCAGGATTAGATGTTGATTGGAGAGTCATTTTTCCACTGTACTGAAGCTAATTAGGGTTAATGCAGATAAACTAGCTGGTGAGGTGTCATAACAAAGCAAGGTGGAGTAATCTGCATATTGAATGCAGGTAGCATCTGTGATGACTGAATGAAGGTCATTGATACAGATGGAGAACAGAAGGGGTGTTACTATCGAGTCCTGGTGGACCACAAATGTGATGTGTAGGTGAGATGACAGACTGACCTGCCATAGGACTGCCTGTTGCCTGCTCTGCCAGTAGGATTGAAATGTTTGGAGTGCATGCTTGTTTAAGGAGAAGGCTTTCAAGGTATTTATAAGCAAGTTGTGGTCAACCATGTCAAAACCCTTAGATAGATCTAGAAAGACTGCTGAGGATAGTTTGTTACTGCAGTTGTGGTTACTGATGTTGGACAAAGGGAGGAGGGCAGAGGTATTACTGTGATGTGGCTTACAGCCATGCTGAAAGTTTGACAACAGCTTGTTCTGTGTAAGGTAGTGCATGAGCTGTATGTGTCCACACGTCTATATAATTTTAGCTAGAGTTGACAGAATAGCTATGGGTCTGAAGTTTGACAGTTCAGTGCAACTGCCTCCTTTATGGAGAGGTATGACATGGGAGATTTTGCATATAGTGGGTACTGTAGCTTCAGATGTAGCTCTGTTGATCAATATTGACATGGGGTATGCTATGGTGTCAGCAGCCTTTTGCACATACTCTGCTGGGAGGAGGTCAGCAGCCAGGATGGAGGATCTTACCTTCTTAAGTATGCCATGAATAAGTTGAGTAGGAATGTTAAACTGTACGGTCAATATGAACACAGTCATAGGTTCATAGGTGTGTAGTAGGCTAAGAACCCAGGATCCTTTTTTCCATCGTGCCCATAGTATTACCCTGGCATCGTGCCACCCAACCTTAGCTCACTGACCGCTGGACAATAGAGACATGTCGAGTGATCCCTAGGGTGAATTTTCTATTTCCCATCAACTCATCAATTTATATTTTGAAGAGGGCCAGTGAGTTAATCTGCTTGACATGTATGGGAATTCCATTAGGAAACATGGGCAGTCTCTGGGTTATGAACCTGTCCATCAAGTAAATGATGTTGATTCTAGTAATGAGTTTGAGGTCTCTGGACTGTGTGGTGCGGTGTGATTTCTTATTTCTTCAGATGTATCATTTCTAGCAGGGGTTGGGTAACACATGGATATGTAAGTCAAACAGAGATCACCTCTAAGTAGTCAATATGAGACAGAGAGTAGCTGAAGTTTAAATAGTCTGTAAAACGTAGGACAATTGTTTAAGGCCTAGGCTCCACATTGTGACGTAGTTTTGTTACCTCACCATTTGTTGCAGGTGCCTAGTGAGGCACATGCCATATAGGGCATTGTACAGGATGATTGATCAAATGAGTGAATACTAGAGGGAGACAATGACCTCTTTCTTCCTGGATGCAAAGGCCTGAGTAATGAGATGCGCCACATGGAAGTACTTTCTCACCGCAGTATTAATGTGGTCATCACAAAAAGAGGTTGCTGTCAACCTGTGTTCCTAGATCTCTTATAATGCTTTCTGTCTTCAGTCAATGTGTTAATTGATGGGGTCTCTGTTATTCCCAAAAGGGATGATGACACATTTTTTGGCACTGAGGTTAAGGCCATGGTTCTGATACCAGTTGGTGGTGTCACTAAGGCCTTTCTTTTGGATGTCAAAATCAGTTATGTATTTAATAGCTCATAACTTGCAATCATCTGTGAACTGTATCACCCAGAGTGCCTTTGTGTAGGCCTGGAGCTATGAGAAGTAGATGCCGAACAGCAGAGGACCCATAGCTGATCCCTGTGGAATTCCACCCATGACTGTTTGGCAGACTGAGTATGAGCCTGCTGTTTTTACGCAGTGTTTTCTATCTGTGAGTCAATTTGCAACCAACCTAGTGATATAGGGGTTGGTGCATGGTTTGGTGAGTTTATCAATATTTCCAGAGTGAGGAATGATATCAGAGGCCTTGTCCGGATGGAGGTAGGCTGGATGCACTGCCTCACCTTCATCCACAGCCATGGTAATTTACATAATGAAGTAAACCAGGTAGAACAGGCATGATCTTCCTTTTACATAGCCAAATCCCGTGGGGTCTGCAATTCGGAGATTTCAAAAATATTTGTTAATCAGGTCCACGATGATCCATTCCCTAACTTTACCAATGTAAGTCAGGCTAAGGGGTAGGTCGATAACTACCAGGGTCTAGATTCGCTCACTCTTTTTGTAGTGTGATGACTGCAGCAGTACACCATTCGGTAAGGACAAAACCTGAGTAGATGCTGTGACTAAAGAGGACACACAGATGTGGTGCCAATGTACTTTGTAGTTCATGTACAAAACAGCCAGGGATGTTATTGGGTCCCATGACAGCTGTATTTTTGGCCTTGGTCAATGCAACTGCAACCTTGTGCTGCAGTAATGCTGTGTGCCTGCCATGCTTCCGTTATTGTGATATGTGCTTTAGGTGTGGAGAGAGGGGTATAGTTGTTACAGAATCTGTATGACAGTGGGTTGGCAATTGTTGTTGGGTCAGTATGCAAGCTGCCATTGTGCATTATCTCAGACCAAAATCTGGGTATTGACATGGAGCCTATTGATATAGGTATAGAAGGGTTTTCTGATTGTTTTTAGTGTTAGCTGCAATTCAGCTGTCATAGCTGGATTTTGAGGTTTCAATGAGTTTTCTCAACTCTTTGTTGAGAAGGGATTTTTAGCACTCTGTGGCCTACACCATGCTCTGCAACAGTTTCTTTCTTCTTTTGTTGAGATTATTAATGTAAGGGCACCAACAGATTGGCTGACTTTTATTAAGTATACATGTAACACATAGGTTCATAGGTTCATAGATTAGTATTAAGCTAACTGCCCTTGTGAGCCATTTTAAGCCTAGCCAATTGTCCCTTGTGAGACTCAAACCCTGCACCTTGTGTTTGCAAGGCAAACACCTCAACCATTAGGTCAGACTCCCAACCCCCATGCAAAACTTTTGTCAAAATATACAACAAAAGATAACAAACAAAGTAAAAATAATAAATAACTTGTTTGAATATGATATCAAATTGAAAGAATGAAGTGGTGCAGTTACCCAGGCTATGTATGTCAATGGATGTGTAACATTTTGGGACAGAGATGCAATATGGAATGGTGAAAGCATAGTGGCTGAGAAATTATAAGTATGCAGCCATATCAAAGTAACTGTTACTTGTTTTGTCAATGAGATATGTCTGAGACAGAACTTCTAGTTCCCCTGTTGTGTGATACAGGATTAATTACAGATACATTTTGTTAAATTGAAAGATAAAACAGAGTATGAGAGAAGTGTGGAAGAGGGAATGAATGATAAATACAATCAGCTTCCCAGAATTTTATTATTTTTTTTATGTAATCCTGTTTCAGTTGAAAGCAACCCCCTGTGGTTTCTGAGTAAGGACTGCATTCAGCTGCAGACAGTCTCCGGGACAATGTGGATTACACCAGTATGAGTCCTAGTTTGTGCATTAACAGGGTTGCCTTTACCAACTCTCATTATCATAAATTCAGTAGCTGCATTTATTCCAAAGTTCTTAAACAGATTAAACAGGGGGATTAAATAGACAGACATTTAACTGTTCTGCATACCACTGTGGTGCCGTCACCACAGGAGGAAGGTGTTTCTCTATTCATAATAAAATCATATGCTCTTTTATCATTACACATAGGTTTTGCATTCTTTTTGGCTGAGGTCCGTAGGCACCACAGTGTAGTAGACATATTATTTCTTATCAGATATCCATGTGTATTGCAGGACTGTTTCTTTTCATATTAAACATGTGCGTACAACTGTGGGTAGACTCACGCCAAGGGGCTGCTGGAACAAAGTAAAAAAATCAAAATATAACAATGGAATAAAACAAGGAACACAATAGGAAGTCATTCAGCTGTACATGTCACAACCACAGGTAGTTATAACTGTGTATCAGCATGGATATTAGCAAGCAATGGCATGCAAAAATTAGGGGAGATAGGAAGTGTTGACAATTCAGATGAATGTATGAAAAGATTGACAAAATAAGTGCTATTGTGTGTGGTAATGATAATAAAGCCATGGAGTGGTGTGGTGTTGATAATAAAGCCATGGAGTGGTGTGGTGTTGATAATAAAGCCATGGAGTTGTGTGGTGTTGATACTAAAGCCATGGAGTGGTGTGGTTTTGGAGCTAGGAAGTATAACAATATGAAAACCTGAACATTACAGGTAGAGATGGCTTTCTGGCATTTACCACCCATAGAACTGGTAGAGTGGTGTTGCTTTGCAAAGGATCTGAGGCAGTAGTGTCATCACCTGCACAGTTTGTTATAGCGAGGAACTTGTCTCCTGGTCAACCTTGGGGTCATGTACTTGTGCTCTTGGGTAGTACACCGATAACTTCAGACCAGCATTTGGTGATACCACTGAAGGAAGATAAGTCATGGTGCTGCAGCGGTAGCATTGTGACTTCACAGCAAGAGGTTATCCTGTTTGATTCTTGACTGGAATGCCTTCTGTGTAGAGTCTGCATGTCCTCCGCGCATTTGAGTGGCGTTCGAAAGACATGCATGAATGGGCATGCCTTCACTGAAGGTTGGGCATCGGGCTGGCAACTCGGCACCATAAAAATCTACTGCCAATGATTAGCAGATCGGAGTTCTGCTGTGGCAATCCCTAACCATGACAAGCCGAAAAGACAAACAAACTGAAGGAAGATGATATCTGAGGGAGCTGACATGATTACAAATGCAGAGGTATCATAATACTTTCCACATGTCCATATTTCTTCATTTCAGTTTTTCCTACTTTTGGGGAATAATTGCTCCTTGATGCTGTGACGTATACTGTGGTAGACCTTTTACACTAATCCTTCACTTTGGAAGTATTTCATAAATTCTACTTCTATTTGTTTAAGTTGTCACGTAGGAATCTTGTGTATTTCATTCCCCCTCGGTAATCTTATTGTTTGTGCTGTGAAAGTTTAAATACTTGAATACTTTGCCGGTATTTCTCTTCAAATGTCTTTGGAGAAGCTTAATGGTATTGAGTAGTTTTGCTTTATCCTTTGCATAGATAACGGGAAATTCTGGGCTTCTTGCGTAATAGTAACAGCACATAATTTCCTTGTTATCCTCACTAATCCACTACACCATATGTATGGCTTTTTTGTAGCGTATCAATTTTATATGGACTAATACTTTGTTCGACAATGGGCTAGGGGAAGCTGCCACCTGAATGTCATCTAACACCAATGTTGGTATGTTTCTGCGTCTTCAAGATTCTACACTGTCATTTTTTCCTTTCCTGGAAACAGTGGGCATAAGAGTATTGTGGACTTTTGTATCCTGGGAGTTGTGTACACAGCTGTCCTCTTTTTTTATTTTAACCTAGTTTTGTCCATGATGTATGCTATATAGAATACATTGTATACAACAGTGTCAAACCTAGTAAGTTGTAGCTGATTTAAAAAAATAAAACATACATTGCTAACCAGTATGTTACCTTTTACTACATTCCACTATAGCTGCTTTTGGTTATTATATGTATTAATAGATTCTAGCATTTTGTTGTTACACAAAATTTAAAGGAAAATGATGTCATGCCCTTGCAAGTCACTATAAGAATTCATGATTGGCAGTTACCAGTGTAATGGCCCTAGAGCCTTTTGAAGCCTGGCTATTCATGCACCTGTTTTTGTAATTGTCAATGCCCAATAACTAGAAAGACTTTGGTGTATGCCTGTGCCTTCCAACTAGTATAAGTTGCTGCTGTGTGTAAAGGACCGAAGTGACAAGCATAGGTGAAATTATACTTTCCCATACATTGGTGCAAACGTTATTTTAATAGGCTTAAAGAAGCGGTATCTTTCACATAAATAGGTATTATTTTTCCTGGAAAAGGGTAAATGCTAAAACACACACCTTTTCCTCTGACATGTTTTGCGTATGTCACAGACGAGTTTTAGATGCTTATAATGAGTAGTTCTTGTGCTGTTTGTCATGACAACTGTGTTTGGAATTATACATATAACATGTTTCATACACCCTGCATTGTTTACATAAGTAATTTGTGTGGATACTATAGTTGTTGAAAAGGCCTGGTGATTGACATGATAAAGAGTATAGTGTACTCGATTATAGGTCAAATGAGGGCTAAACACAGAGGGACTATGATCTCCTTAGATCTGGATGGCATTACATAAGTTGTAGTTTGCCTGACATAGAAGGATTTTATCACCACTGTGGACACATGGTGATCAAAGGTGACGTTACTGTCAACCGGAGTTCGAAAGTCCCTTACCAGTGGGTCTACTCCTAGGAGAGTGTTAAGAATGTAGTATGAACCTATGACTGTGCTCATGCAATGTCTGGCACTGAGTTTTCAGCTATGTTTCATCTTTGGAGTAATCAGTCAGTGCACCCAACTTGCAGGTATCTGCAGATTTGGTAACCCCAATACACTCTTTATTTCATATGACGTCACAGACGTGTATTACAAACAGGAGATGTCCAAGTGCTGATTGGTGTGGAACACCAGTAGCAATGGACCTATTGCTGTAGGTGTATTCCCCCACTGATACTACATGTCTTACACATAAACCAGTTGACTATCCATCGTGTTACATAGGGATTTGTGTGTAAATTTTTGTAATTGACTATAATACCTTAGTGAGGCAGTATAGTGAATGCCTTTACCAGCTAGAGGTAGGCAGTAAACACTTTTTGTCCATCATCCATGGCTAAAGTGGCTTTGTTAACGTAGTGCACTGGATTCAGCAGCTGCGACCTACCCTTGACAAAACCAAACTGGGATAGGTGCATTGTTTGAATATTTGTTGTGTATTGATTAGACCCATGATTACTTTTTCCATGGACATTTTTTTTTAATGATTAGTCCAACTTGTGGGTTTGTAGTTCACTGGGTCTGTTCATGGTACAGCTTTATGTAGAGGGATGACCTTTGCTGTACCGCAATCCCTAAAGATGAGGTCTGCCTGGAGGCTGCTGCTGCTGCTGCTGAATAGACATTGTAGTGTGTCCGAGGGATCATTTTTCAAACCATTTAGGACATACCCCGGGCTGTTATTACAGCTCATTGCTGTAGTGTGTTTATCTCGGAAGAGCGCAGTGAGGACAGATCTTTAATAACATTGGGTGTAAGTTGTAGAGGTTATTTCCTGGGAAGTAAGTAGTCATGTTCGAGTCAGATGGACTCTGTTCTGCTTGTACCTTATTGTTGTAATATCACTCTGTTGAGTAAAGTTACTGTCCTCTGCTCTATCCTGCACATCGGTGACTACTGTAGCCAATGAAATGTTCATGCCAAGGCCTTTCTCTCTGAACTATCAGTCTGAGAGTTATGTCTTCAATTAAAATTGAAATGTCATGTAATTACAAGAAAATAATTGGATTTTATTGCATGTATATTCCTGTACAGCACAGTCATAGTTTTTGTTTCTAACTCACCAGTAGACTTTCGACAGACATAAGTTAGTACACAGACACACACATTCCATTTCAAATCGCTTTTTCATTTACTTTACAAAGTAAACAAGCAAGCAGACCAAAAGTTCCAAAGTGAAGTCATAATTTTATTAAATTGACTGTTTTGTAAATGTCATAGCTAGGCACAAATTGTTATTGTTCTATATAGTGTTGCAGGTTTATACTGGAACTCTGTAAATTGCAATTAAAAGCAAGTATGATACTTTGTTGCAAAGTGACACTTTGCCGCTGAATCACAACAATGTAAGACGTCTCAAATACATACTTGTGTGTCAAAAGAACACCATTTCACATAAAAGTATAGGAATATAAAAAAATGAAAAGATGCTTCTAAACTTAAGATGTGCACTCTACTAAAACAGCTTGTTGATATGTATACATTTTACATATGTACATACATACATACAAACATACATACATACAAAAATTTGGGCAACAACAATAAGGACATTCTTGCTGGCAAAGTGGTAGTTACAGTTTGACCTCATTTTTAATTCTTATGTTTCATCGACTAGCATCTTGCTTGAATTCCACTGCAGCATTTTGTCAAAGAGGTTTCACATGCTTTCAGAACATGGTATAATTCTGTACTCCATTTACAATTCTCTGTATGTGTCTTGCACCATGCAGCTCCGGTTTTGAGTCAAGAAGGTGTAACAGCCAACCAGTTTGCCTGGTTATCGTGCTGAAATGAAGAAGTAAACAAACAGCTTCATAAAAACATAAGGCTAATAAACTAAATGATTTGACACATAAATTGAATTCAGGGTAACTTGGCGACACAGTACACATATAGTTGTGATTGTTGTTACCGATTAAAGTAAACAATTTAATATTTGTTTACAGGTACTTTGCTCTGGGTGTATATGTATGTGTTACTCTTACGGGACATAACATGCATAGTAGCAGAGTGTGTAAATTGTAACTATACAGTAATTGTTGACATGGGGAGCATGTGCAGTTCAGAGATGACTGCACCACACTAATGATAGTATGCAAATTTCTGTGGTCAATAGTATATAGTTATGAGCATATTATGACAATCTAATCAGATGGATCATAGCAAAGCATTCATCAATAAACTCTTGTTTTTGTCAGCATATGTATCCTATATGCAGCATGCACATTTATAAGATACTTGGTAATTATATATTAGAGTGATTAAGTTCATAGGTGTAAACTAGGCATGGAGTTCAAAGGATCAGTGAGAAGCATAGCCACCTAAGACTAAGCAAGGACAGAGTAAAAGTCAACCGTGGTCAAGAAGCACTGTGCTATATAACCCAAAGAGGAATTAGGATTTCCAGGGTATTCATTCTGAATATTACATAATACAGACCATGTGCAGAACTGCTTGACCTGCATAGGAAGTTTATTCCACAACTACAGGATTCCTTGGGGCAGAAATTTGTTGTGACATGTCCTGTTCTTTTTTAGTGCCTATAAAATACTACATTTTTAGTTGTGTGTGTGCATGGTGGTCTGTGTCTTGCATACCTGTAAGAGATTGACACGGGGCGGAATGGACAGCACTTTGTCTGCAGAAGACTGGCATACAAAGCAAGAACTGTAGTTTTCAGAAATGCCATTTGAACCCTGTATATAATTATCAACATGAACAGTAGGCAACAATAAGGATTTTGGAAGGGTGTACAGCTCACAACACTGTGTAGCATGAGTGTAAGTTTCATAATTTGAGGTGGCAACAAATTTTACATGTTACACCTTCGGTAACACAGTACATCGCAGATAATGTCAGCAGGTTCCAGAAGATGTTATATAAAACAGGAATTTCCATTCCGATGTAAGAGCACCGGAAAGGTAACAGGCGATAAAACATCCATTATGCTCCAGTGAACACAAAGTATTGTTGTAAGGTGCAATGTGTGTCTTACAGGTAACGCCCAGGTTATGCAATTCACACAATAATATTTGGCGTGGTACACAAGGTTATTATTCAGCTATCTTTCATAAGTGTTGTACTTCCATCTTTCTCAGATCATGATGTTCTGCCATGATATCCATGTCCATTGCAGATGATAACCAGGCTCTATGCAAAATAAGTGTGAAATGTAACTGACCGTGGGGTATAGGTTTGGGATAGAAGCTGCATCACTCCACAGTTTTCCATCACTACAGTCTCCACGTGAAGCTGGGTAAGCATGGATATGCTTCTCATGGCAGAAAAATAGAAGTTATGTCCTTACCATAACGTTCCATGTGGAGTGTTCATCTCGCCTTTGTTCTTACACATGGGTTCGGAGCCGATCCTCGGCTCCGTGTCGGCCGCTTGCAAGCTCTGCATCGAGAAGAAGCTCGAGATCACCTAATACCCACAATCCCCCTCTGCCTTTACCTCAGATCTAGTTTGCAAGCAAACCAGCAGCCAGAGAGAGCACACTCATACCAAAATTTACACAATCAAGAAATCATCTATATACATATATATATATATATATATATATATATATATATATATATATATACACATGTGTATCATACAAATACAACCACTGCAAATGCAGAAGGAGAATACTCCAGACCAGGCACCAAATTGAACGTTCTTCCTGAGGGTGGGAGGGTGGGAATGTAAGAACAAAGGCGAGATGAACACTCCACATGGAACGTTATGGTAAGGACATAACTTCTATATGTGAGAGTGTTCAATCTCGCCGTTTGTTCTTACACATGGGTAGTGTCCCTAGCTCCATGTTCCTGAGGAACTCACAGGAGAACGTTCTTGAGCACAGTGGAACCAAAGGTTGCCCTATCCCTAGAAACCCTGTCCACTTTGTAATGAGAGATGAATGTATGCGGTTTAGCCCAAGTAGCAGCTGCACAAATCGTATCTAATGGTAGGCGAGCTGCGTGAGCCAAGGACTTAGACACTGATCTTGTAGAATGTCCTTTAGGTTTGACAGATAAGGTTTGATTTGAAGACTCATAAACGTATATGATACAATCAGTTAGCCATTTGGAAAGAGTTTGTTTAGTAACCGCTACACCTTTCCTGCTGTCAGCAAAAGCTACAAATAGTTGATCAGATTTCCTGTGATCCTTTGTTCTATCCAAATAAAACCTGAGTTGTCTATGGACATACAATTTGTGCAACATATACTCTAACTTATTAGTGTGATTTTTGAAAAAGGTGGGTAATTCAATGGACTGATTAATGTTATTGGTAGAGCAAACTTTGGGGAGAAAGGATGGATTAGTGCGAAGAGATACTCTGTCAGAGTGGAAAATCAAATAAGGGTGTTTAATAGAAACAGCCTGAAGCTCAGACACTCGCCTAGTGGATGTAATGGCTACCAAGAAGAGAGTCTTCCACGATAAAAACTTCAATGGGCAAACGGAGGCTGGCTCAAAAGGGGGCAACATCAATTTAGACAGTAAGAGGTTCAGATTCCAAGGTGATGTAGGAGTTCTAACTGGTGGTCTAATATGAAAAGATCCTTTTAAAAAGGCCTTACAAAGTCTGTGAGCCATAACAGGTGCCCCACATTCTTCCACATGAAAGTTGGAAATGGCAGCCAATTGCACTCTTAAAGTGGCAGGAGAAGCTCCTTCATGGAACAATTCTGTTAAAACTCCAAGATCTTGTTTAACGGAGCTATAACAGGGTCCAAATGATGTGAATTGCCCAGAAATGAAACGCTTCCATTTACTGGTGTAGGTCTTTGTAGTGGAAGCTTTATGAGAAGCCACTAATATATTCTGAACTGCGGTGTAAGAGAATCAGACCTGGCTAGAAAGGGGAGCAGCCAAGCTGCTAGATGGAGTGATTCGAGAGAGGGGTGAGGAACTCCTGACGAGTGAGTCAGTAGATCTGGCTCTGGGTCCAGAATCCAAGGTCCCCGAATGCGGTGTTGCAATAGAAAGGGGAACCAAATTTGACGAGGCCAGAATGGGGCAATGAGGATTATCGTCCTTTGAAGGTTGTTGGCTTTCTGCAGAAACTTTGCAATCAGGGGAAAGGGAGGAAAAGCGTACAGGAGACCCGGGGGCCAATCGTGCACCAGCGCGTCCCTGGGGACTTCCCCTGGAGGGGGTAATAGGGCAAAGTAGCTCCTGCATTTGGCGTTCATTGGAGATGCAAAAAGATTGCAGGAAGGCTGGCCCCACCTGCGAAAAATCGTCTTCTCAATTGACTGTTTGAGGGACCACTCGTGAGGCAACAGGATTGCTCTGCTCAGCCTGTCGGCTATGACGTTGGATGACCCCGGGATGTGCATTGCGATCAGAAAGCGACCCGTGGACTCCGCCCATTGCCAAATTCTCATGGCCTCTCTGCATAGCTGATAAGACCTGGTTCCCCCTTGCTTGTTTATGTACCAGACTACAGACATGTTGTCTGTCTGAACTGCAATAGTCCCTAGAGGAAGAAGGGGAGCAAAGTGTTGCAACGCTAAAAACACTGCCCTCAACTCCAGAACATTGATGTGCAGATTGTACTCCAAATTGGTCCATTCGCCTTGGACTGTCTGCCCCTGAAAGATGCCCCCCCACCCTATCAGGGAAGCGTCCGTGGTTATCGTCGCTGTCGGCGTGGGTAGCACAAATGGTCTTCCACTGGAAAGATTGCAAGTCTGAAGCCACCAGGTTAGGTGTGATTTGCATGTGTTTGTAATCAGAATTTCGTGTGTCAGAGGTAGCTGTTGGAACGACCATTGTGCAAACAGTAGCCATTGTAGAACTCTCATATGCAGTCTTCCCAATGGTATCGCAATGAGAGAAGCTGCCATGAGACCCAAGACCTTCAGAACCAGCTTTGCTGGGGATTTTTTGGATGACAGAAGGAGAGAAATGTGGCTTTGTAGTGAGACTATCCTTTCTGGAGGGAGCCTTAGAATTAAATGATGCGTATCTAATTCCGCTCCTATGAATAAGATATGCTTTGATGGCTGCAGTAAAGATTTTTCGAAATTTACGGAAATTCCGAGGAGAACACAAAGTTGTAGAGTGTAATCCCTGGCCTGTATCAGTTGATGCCGGGTGGTGGCAGAAAGGAGCCAGTCGTCCAGATACGGAAACACCTGGAATCCTAGGCGTCTCAGATGAGACGCTACCACTGCCATGCATTTGGTGAAAACCCTGGGGCTGAGGTCAGACCAAAGGGCAGGGCTCGAAACTGATAGTGACTGGCTCCCAGCGGCGCAAATGATCCCTGGGCGCCCTGGCCATTTTGATGTGGTAGTATCGTCCTTCAGATCTATTGAGCACATCCAGTCGCCCTTCTGTAAGAATGGAAGGATCGATTGAAGCGTGACCATTGAACTTTTCTTTCTTGACAAAGGTGTTGAGGTTGCTTAGGTCCAGAATCGGCCTCCAGTCCCCTGTCTTCTTTGGAACTAAAAAGAACCTTGAGTAAGTTCCGAATCCTATTTGGTCCGCTGGGACTGGTTGGATGACTCTGTTTTCTAGCAGCTTTGAAATTTCTATAGCTGCTGGGTCTCGCAGATGGGGCGGCACATCTGGGAGTCTTTTCTTTGGAATGGGAGTGGATAGAAAGGGTATTTTGTAACCTCTGGTAACCACACTTTTTACCCAGTTGTCTGTAGTAAGATTTTGCCAGGCCTGAGGGTATAAAGCTAAGCAACCCCCGACTGCCTCCAGAGCAGGACAGTCGGGCCTCCTCTCAGGAGTGCTGGAAGGGTTTTCCAGGGGATGTCTCCCTGTCACCTTGGTTTTTGGACCCCTCTGCCACCAGGGCGTCTTCCACCTCTGCCCCTCCTCTGCCTCTAGAGGGGCATCACCCTGTGTGCCTGGGAAAGATCCTTGGGGTTTTCGAAACCACATTTTTCCACCACGTTGCCCTTTGGGGTACGGTCTGGATGGGGTGGAAAAACGGACTCCGACAGCAGACAGAGTCTTTCCCTCCTGTTCACACCGGGTAAGGGTCTCCTTTACTTTGGGGCCAAAGAGAGTGGCACCATCAAATGGGGCGTTAGTAAAGGAAGACTTGAAGGCTTCCGCAAATGAACATAAGCGCATCCAGGATTGTCTGCGAAGAGCAATCGCTGAAGCTGCTGCCCTACTCAATCCTTGCTGCGTATGATATCAGCCTCATGGATGAGTTAACAATGGATGTAAGGGTATTGAGATGTGCTGTAACTTTCTCTGAGACAGCAGCATCTGTAGTACCCTGGAGGGTATCTCCCAGCTCTTTGATTAGATCCCTCTGTAGACGTGTAAAATGGGTCAAATAGTTCAGGGATCGCATAGAAAAGGCCGCTGAACTAAAGATGCGCTTCCCGTATCTGTCCATAGTCCTGGAATCTTTGTTAGGCGGATGGACAGATGAGGAAGATTCCGACATCTCCTTTTTCGTGGCCGCTGCCACCACCATGGCGTCCACTGGAACTCCCTTTGTGAGGTAAGCCTTGTCTTGGGGTGCAGTGATGTACTTATTAGGCTTCCTAGGGACTGGTTCCACCATGTCAGGTGTCTCCCACGCCCTTTGAGCAATCAGCTCCATTAACTCATCGAAGGGCGGAGTGACCCAGGAGGAGGAAGGGCGAGCACCGAATGCCTTCAGCAAGACTGACTCATCCTCAGAAGGGGGAAGGGACTGCCAATCACCTCTCTGCTTTAGGATCTCCAAGATGTCAGAAAAGGAGACATCTTCTGAAGGTGACTTTGGGGACCCTTCTGACTCATCCAAGTCAGTATCCTCAAACTTACCACACACACACAATATATCACTAAACAACTTTTTATAATAAAAGTACCAAGAAAAATACAAGAATAAATTCTTAATCTTATCTTACGTGCTCGAGCTCGACCCAGTGATGCGAACGCTGCAGCGGCAAACTAGATCTGAGGTAAAGGCAGAGGGGGATTGTGGGTATTAGGTGATCTCGAGCTTCTTCTCAATGCAGAGCTTGCAAGCGGCCGACACGGAGCCGAGGATCGGCTCCGAACCCATGTGTAAGAACAAACGGCGAGATTGAACACTCTCACATCTGGTCCTTCTTAAGTCTGAGTCTATGATGAAATTGTGTGAGATGGTTTCCTGTTGTAGACACACTGTTTGGTTATGTGGTAGGCACTGTACTATATACCATTCTGTGGCCCCTGATGCTGGAGCCAGCCAGCCTGAACTGTACATATGTTGTCTGAATTTGAGTTTGGAGTATCTGGTTTGTCATCTGTTGGTATACCCAGGAAGAACTCGAGCTATGTAGTGGAGACGTGATGTCTACATGTAATTAGTGTTGCCCACCTGCTGATGTGTTTGCCTCCTCTGATGTACTTCTGCCCACAAAATAGTTAGGGACGTGGCAACACTTACCCTGGAAAACATGCAGTGCAGTCTGAGAGTGTGCCAACACACAAGTAAGATTATCATCGCTAAAAATGCAGATGACTCAAGGCAAGAATACTCGTGTTACTTGATAGGTTCATAGGTGGTTACTAGGCTGCTGACCCAAAGACCTTTTTAAGCCTAGACATGTGTACCCAGTGTAATACTAGACAAACCCAATGTAAAGGATATAGCATAAATTCAAGTTCTTAGTTAGCATCGACTGCCCATATCTTAGAGCGGTGCAATCCCTGTCAAGTTACTTAAGTTTTCCCATTCATTAATCTAGCCAAAACCTAAATATTGTGAGAGAGGTGAACTGTATGATATGAATAAATAACCTATTCTAGAGGAGTGGCAACCTCTAAGACACATATCTGGCTTTACAGCAGGTCATATTTGTGTCGCAGGCAGGGTTTATGTGCTGGGGGCAAGTGAGCCTTATCCCATTTGAGTTGTGGATGTGCAGCATTTCCATTAGGTTTTTATCTGACATTGCTCTGTAGGCCATGCACAAGTCTCCTGTAAGTAGTGTGTATGCTAAGGAGTACAGTGACTATGACCTCAGTCTGTCAATGTATGACCTGTGCTGGAGACCCTGTAATTTTGTGGGTTAGAAATCTCTTGAGGTCTCTCTAGTCGCTACAATTGCCAGGCAAGGTACATACCAAAGGAAGCATTGTACTTGGCTATTGGCCTGGTAAGGGTTGAGTACAGGGGAGGTATGACATCTTTCACTCTAGAGGCAATGCCTTTGCTAATGAGGTGTGAGACACAGAGTGGCTTCCTTTACACAGTAGATACTGTGTATAGTGGCCAAAGTTTATCCTACTGTCAAGTTGTGTTCCCAAGTCTCTCACTACTGAGTTGTTACTTATGGTATTATGTATATGGGAGTCTGCATGGATATCACTTTGACCAAAGGGGATGATAATGCATTTTATAACACTGACTTTGATTATTGACTTTGGCATCAATCACTGTTTGGTGTTAGTCTCTCTGGACGTATACTGACAGTGTTTGTCGATTCTGTGATTGTAGCTAATTTATAGGCATCAACAAACTTAGTCAGCCACAGCCTCTCTGTTTGGGTCTGAACTTCTGAAGAATATTAAAAACAATATGGGGGCCAGTAGAGGGAAATGGCTTTAGCCTGTGTCTGTCAGGTACATGTTTGTGGCCATGGACTGTCCAGATGAGGAACCTCTGTGATGTCTCCAGGTGGTGCATGTGCTTTGCGAGTTACATGCCGAAGTTGGCCGTGTACTGAATAAGTGGCCTTATATGTGAAGAATACAGGGATGTTATGAACTCTTTGTCCTCAGGGCATTTGTGTTCTGGCATGAGTAGTATTTCCAATAGATGTTTGTGTAAATAAAGTCACCCGGGATCTGCATAAAAGGTTGAATCTTGATAGATTGGAAGAGGTCCAGATAGGTGGAGTGGGCATCTTGAGTCAAATATGGGGGTCTGTAGCCAGCAATACTGTGAATGGGGTATTGTCAGTGGTTAACTGCACTTGGAGTGTCTTCTGTGCGTCATAGTGTCTGAGCAGCCTGTAGGTGTGTGTGTCTTTCATATATATTGAAACTCCACATCCGTTGTGTTGGCTGCCCAGAGTTGGGGGTCTGAATGTATGATATGATGAGTAACCAGGTAAGGCTGAGGGGCTATATGCCCCTTTGAACCAGGTTTCTGTGACTGCACATATGTCCACACCTTCCAAGGTTAAGAATGCTTGCAATGAGTTCAGTTTCATGTTTAGACTCCTAGCGTTTAGCAGCATGAACTTTAATTTCCGTTTTGTTGAAATGTTTATTTGGTAGTATGGACTTCATGACTTTTCCCAAAAATGCAGTATGTGGGTGGCAGAGGCATGGAGCCCAAGTCAGACAGATGTAGGCCTAGTCTAGCAAAACACTGTGGTCGCTACATCATTTATTCGCAGGCTGTTAGGTGCTGGATCACCCTGGAATGACACCAGAAACTAAGTCAGTTGCTAAAGTCAATCATTTTCTGTTGGTATTGAGGCATCATTATGGGTGATAGTCAAATGCTGCTTAAGTCTACGGACATACATGCCTGGGACCCATATTCAGCAAGCTGAATCATTTCTCTCTTCATATAGTCCAGGGAGGTACGTCTCAAGTTGTTCACGCCAACATGGATTATGACAAAGTCAGAACACTAGCTATTGTTCAGAGACTTGAGTGCGTGTGTGATGTGGTGCATTCCGGCACCTGACAAACAATTAACTGTGACTTTATCCTTATGCAGCCTGCCAACAGGCACATCTGTGTGTCTTAGAATGGAGTATCCTATAACTGATATGTTGGGTTTATGGTTAGGCCTTAATGGTTGTGAGACACTAGTATGTGTAGTGTGCATGGTATGTGCTGTGGAGGGTTGTGCAGATGTTCTTTGTGTTTCACTGTTGCAGTCATCACATTTGGGTTATCTGCTTGCAGTAGCCCTCAGTCAGCCTGATTAACAAAGTTGTGGGTCATGCGTTGGTTGCTGTCACTTCTTCCATGATGTCTACCTGGAGTTCTGTACATAGTTTCACCAAACATTACTATTTGCCAATTTCTCTAAATCCAGAGCTGGCTTTGCCACTGCAGTCTTGCAGGGCCTTATAGCTGGTCCTAATGCTATCTAAATTCCTCCTTACATCCTTAGCTTTGGGAATCTATCCAAATGTGATGACTTTAACAGTGAAACACGAAAAACATAGTACAGTTGTGTACACTTACCATAAATGTAGATGTTCGAGTGTATTCACTGCTGCAGTCCTGGTTACCCTCCCTCCAGCACCCTGACTTCTTTTGGCTATACCTCTACTCTCCTTTACTATGCTTAAAAGTGTTTTGGTGTTGGAGGTATAACCTTGTGTATATATATTTAATTGCTTCCCATTAGGGGACACCTGACATCTGGGGCAAGAAAAACTGATGTAATGGCGTTGGCTGCATGTTTTATACCCCTGACGACCTGACGTCACAGAAGAAGAGACAGCAAATGATGCAGGACCCAACACTTTGCTTATCAGGCCGACTGAGGGCTACTGCAAGCAGATAACCCAAATGTGATGACTGCAACAGTGAATACAATCGAACATCTACATTTATGGTAAGTGTACACAACTGTACTTTCTCTGTTGTTTTTGCCTTTGAGGTCTCCTTTGTTTGTGTTTGTTTTTGTTGAGAACCTCAACATATATGGGCCTGTGTAGCGCAGTTCTGGGTGGTGTTTGAGGTGTGGTGAACATTCTCAGTGCATGATATACTGGCTTGTGGGGCAGAGTGCATAGCCTCTAGCATTCTTTATGTATGGGTATGTAGTTACTGTAGTATGAGTCACACTTTTAATACTCTTTTCCAATGTCATGTGACAAATTAAAAAAAAGTATTTGTAAAATTAGCAATAAATGACAGTGACACAAATGTTATTAGAAGCAGCTATACTGTCACATTAGTGAAAACACCTCCTGTATGCCGGTGTATGACTGTATGTATGTATATGTGTATACATCTACCAACATACCCCACAGATAGGCATGTGCACATCTGTATACATAAACAGAGACATGTACAAATTCAGAGACAGGTGTGTGTGTGTGTGTGTGTGTGTGTGTGTGTGTGTGTGTGTGTGTGTGTGTATAACTCCACACACATGCACACACACAAACACATATATATATATATACATATATATATATATATATATATATATATATATATATATATATATATATATATACATATATATATATATATATATGTATATATATGTGTGTGTGTGTGTGTGTGCCTGTATAGACATAGAAATATATGTGGATCTATAACAATAGAAATATATACAGCAAATACATTGTAAACAACATAAGCAATCAATATGATAAATAGATAATGACACACATTTATTTATTAAAATTATTATCTATTTCCATCTTGATCTTCTTCTTTGTCTTCTTTTTCACCTGTTGTCTTACGAGGTCACCATAGCGGATCATTGGTTTTCATTTTTAACAGTCCACTGCATCCTGCACTGTCACACCAACCACCTAAATTTCCTCTGTCACCATATCCATCAATCTTAGGTTAGGGCTTCCTTTTTTGCTCTTACCTGGCAGCTCCATCCTTAGCATACTTTTCACAACATACTAAGCATCACTTCTCAGCACGTCCAAAGCAACGCAATATCGCCTCTCTGACTTTGTCTCCAAACCGTCCAACCTGAGCTGAGCCTCTAATATCCTGAATCCTAATGTGGTCCATCCTTATCATACCCAGTGCAAATCTTAACATCTTTAACTCTGCCACTTCCAGCTCAGACTCCGGGCTTTTGGTCCATGCCACCGTCTCCAACCCATACAACATAGCCGGTGTCGCTACCCTCTTGTAGACCTTCCCTTTCACTCTTACTGGTACCTATCTGTCACAAATCACTCCTGACACTCTTCTCCACCCATTCCACCATGCCTGTACTCTCTTCTTCACCTGTGCTGCACACTCACCATTACTCTGAACTGTTGATCCCAAGTACTTAAACTCATCCACCTTGACCAACTCTATTGCATGCATCCGCACCATTCCTCTATCCTCCCTCTCATTCACACACATATATTCGGTCTTAGTCATGCATGCCATTCATTCCTCTCCTCTATAGAGCATATCTCCACCACTCCAGGGTCTCCTCGACTGGGTCCCTACTCTCACTACAGATCACAATGTCATCTGGAAACATCATAGTACATGGGGCCTCATGTATGATCTCATCTGTCAAAATGTCCATCACCACTGCAAATAAGAAACGGCTTAGAGCTGATCCTTGATGTAATCCCACCTCCACCTTACACGGATCTGTGACTACCACTGCAGACCTCACCTCTGTCACACTACCCTCGTACATATCCTGTACCACTCTTACATACATTCTCTGCCACTGCCGACTTCCTCATAGAATACCACAACTCCTCTGTAGATACCCTATCATATGCTTTCTCCAAGTCCACAAAGACACAATACAACTGCTTCTGACCTTCTCTGTACTTCTCCATCAACACTCTCAGAGCAAACATTGCATCTGTAGTGCTCTTTCCTGGCATGAAACCATACTGCTGATCACTAATCATAACCTCCCTTCTTAACCTAGCTTCCACTACTCTTTCCCATAACTTGAAGCTGTGACTGATCAGTTTTATCTCCCTGCGAGCTACTACAGCTTTGCACATCACCCTTATTCTTAAAACTATTTCCATCTTCATACGGGGGTTAAATTGTGTCATCAACACAGCCTTCTGAGTCACAAATTTGAAAGACCTTCATTAATGCCTTGAATTGGAAGTCAGTCTTTAGCTATGTTAGAAACCTGGGAGGAAACTCCCAGATATGCTCAGAATTAGTTCAAAATGATGTAAAAATTACTGAACCTACAGACATTGCCAACATACTTGCTGACAGGTTCAGTGCAAACTTCTCCCCCCCCCCAAAAGGAGAGATATCTATACCAGAGGATTGTAGCCCCCCAAACATCTCTAACGCTCAGGTGAGAACTGCTCTCTCCAAGGCAAAAAACACAGCATCCATCGGACCAGATGGTGTCCCTGGTTGTGTGCTCCACAAACTCAATGAGGAATTAAACCCGCAGTTAGGACAGCTGTTTAATCTTAGCCTCACCTCAGGATACGTACCCAAGGAGTGTCATACGGCAACTGTGGTCCCACTTCACAAAGGCGGTGCCTCCACCGACCCTGGAAATGACTGTCCCATCAGCTTGACAAGCCTGATCTGCAAAGCTATGGAGAGGATCATAATGGAACTCATAAATAAAGACATAGGGGACTTGTAGACTTTGGATCCAACCCAGTTTGGCTTTGTCAAAGGCAGATCATGCCTTTTAAACTTGGCTGACTTTTTCGAAACAGTCACCAAGGCCATTGATGAGGGAAAGGCAGTCCACACAGCCTACCTCGACCTGGCAAAGGCTTTTGACACAATACCCTACTCAGGTATCATTGAAAAACTCATCAGCTTAAATGTAAACCCATACGTCACAAGATGGGCTGCAAATTGGCTAAGTGACAGAACCCACAGGGTCAGAGTTGCTGGCGCCATGTCAGACTCAAAGGCTGTTACAAGTGGTGTCCCACAGGGCTCAGTCCTGGGCCCACTCCTGTTCGGCATCTACTTTTCAGAAGTACAAGCAAACACAGGAGGGTTATGGCTGACAAAGTTTGCAGATGACTGCAAACTGGGCGCCATAGTTGAGAACACATTTGACACAGATATCCTTCAGAAGGGTCTTATAGAAACGGATAACTGGTGCCAGAGCCATGACCTAAGGTTAAATGCCAAAAAATGCATAGTCATACCCTTTGGGAAAAACAAGGTTACCCCTAGCTACCATATAGGTGGCAATCCACTAAGCACAGAAGAGGTTATCAGGGATCTGGGGACCCAGGTTGACAGTAACCTTTTGTTTGACACTCACATTGCCAAAGTAGTTAGGAAGACCTTCTACATTGCCCACCTGATCATGAAGGGATTCACATCTAGATCAAGGGAGGTCATCGTCCCCCTGTACTCATCACTCATCAGACCAATGATTGAGTACAATGCCCCATTTGGAATGTATCTGACCCGACACCTGCAGCAACTGGAAAGGCCCCAAAAGTTCCTCACCAAAAGGATAAAGGGTCTCAAAAATATGTCTTATGCTGCCCGACTGAAGGAACTCCAGCTCTATTCAGTCGCTTACCGTCTGCTCAGAGGTGATCTGTGCCTGACATACAAGGCCATGTCCAACCCGGAATTGATGAACATGCTTCACCTCAAAAAATCTAGTTCCCTCAGAACTACAAGGGCGGGAGACTTAAACCTTGACACGGTTATTAATAGGATGTGCTGGAGGGACAGATTAATCACCCAGAGACTCCCTATGCTGTGGAACAAAATCCCGGTACATGTGAGGCAGAGCACCTCACTGGCTTTGTTCAAGAGAAATCTTGACCAATGGATGGGAGATCGCAGATATACCCCAGGGATTATCTCAGTGTCACTGCTTGACAGAGGCACAGCAAAATAATGGGCATAGTATCCTTCAAACTAAAGGGGTGGCGAAAGCCACAAAACTCTGGGCTAGGCTTATAAATGCCCTTGGGCAGATAGCCTAGTATGAACCTATGAACCTATAACAAGAATGTGGTTTTACAACTACATGAATAAAAACTTAGAGTACATATTACATACAGACTTATGCACACAGATATGAAAATATATGGAAATAGAGAGACTACATTTACCTGAACTTTCAAATGGTGACCAGTGTAACTCTATTGCAGTCAAATATTCAGGAAAGGAGTGAAAGATCTTAACATTTTACCACACTGGAGGGAAAAAGAAGAAAAGTTCAGTTGGATTGAATCAGTACTATACAGTTAGTGTGTGATTGCTGAAGGGCTTCAGCTACTGGGAAAATACTTTTAGTGCAGTAACAAGTTCAGGAGTTCCCCAAGGCTACATACTGGCTCCCCTTCTCTTTAATATATTTATAAATGATTTCCGCAACTCTATCCCATTCTCAAACATCATCCAATATGCAGATGATTCAACTATTATCTGCTCTGCCACATCCATCCCCACACTCCTAAAGCTTACTCAAGATGCCTTTTCAACCACTGAGCAATGGATGAAAAGTAATCACCTAGCACTCAATGCCTCTAAAACCAAATTAATGTTATTTACCCCCTCTAAAGTCACTTCTTTCGATATAAACACATTCTCTATTACTAGTCAAAACAACTCACCTCTGGAACTGGTGTCAGAGACCAAGTTACTCGGGGTCCAAAT
Organism: Protopterus annectens; assembly: GCF_019279795.1. Lineage (NCBI taxonomy): Eukaryota > Metazoa > Chordata > Ceratodontiformes > Protopteridae > Protopterus > Protopterus annectens. The sequence continues at coordinate 72,229,838 of NC_056750.1, read as the reverse complement.
TGATAGCCAGCTCAAATTCAAGTCCCACCTACAAGTAAATATAAAAAAACCCCATCAAAAACTAGGTATGCTCTACTGACAAAACCATTACCTTACACTTGCCACTAAAATCACTCTTTCTACTTCCTTTCTTATCCCCTCCCTTCTCTATGGAGCTCCACTCCTAAGTAATCCATAGTCCTCTCTAAAAACACAACTTTCCTCTTGCTACAACAAAATCGCCAAATTCGCTACCAGCCACAAGTCCTCCACCCACCACTGTTCCTCTCTCCAAAAACCAAAATGGCTAGAACTACCCAATCACCTAACCTATACTCAACTAAGTCTTGCACACAAACTCATTTTTAACCCCTCCCTCTGTCCCTCCCTTTCTACTGCTTTTAAAATGCACCTACCTGATAGAGTATTAAGGTCCAACAATCAAAATCTACTAGAAGTCTTCAAACCAACTCGTCCCCCAGGTAAAAATCTTCTATCCTATGGCCTAGCACGCCTCTGGAACTCCCTACCACCATCCGTTCGCACAACCTGTAACCATTTTATTTTCAAAAAATCTCTTCATTCACATCTAGTATCCCAGTGGGAATGCTCTTGTTCCCACCCCACATAACTAACACTGGTAATGTCCATCTTCCTCCTTTCCCGTTTACACCAGCAATTTTCCTTATTATTTTCCCCAACTCATACTTTATTATTATTATTCCTATGGAATTTCCAAAAATTGCACTAGGCTGCACCTCTTAATGTGTATGCTTCCTAATACACAATGACTTCTCAGTATTTACTTTGCAATATTCCTCTTGTTAGTCTGTATCATCTGTAAGTTTCATCACAAGTCTGTATTACTCCTAATGTTCCTGTACTATTTGAAATTGTTTAAGTGAATCTTAATTTTTGTATAATTATCATTAATAACCTACTGTAACCTAGATTGTTTTGGAGCTTTTCTCCCCAGGACTCCATTGAAAACGGGTTCATTTTGGCCCAATGGACTATCCTAGTAAACCAACTGCAAATAAATAAATAAATAACAGGATTTAATTTCAAAGTTGTCTGACATGTTTTTTTTTTATTTAAATGGTCTAAGAATATCTGGTTTTAGACTCTTACGACATTTGCAACTCAGTGGGTTTGTTTCCAGGTTGTAACTGTCCAAAGCAGTGCTGTTGTGCGAAATGAGGGAAACTGTCTTTATAAATGTATGTCTGCATGAGTACATGCATGAATAAGCAACACTACTGCTGACCGTATGAAAAATAATTACTAGCAAAGGGAGAAGGGCATGCAGCTACAAGCATGGAACAAATACAATTGCCTAGGCTGGTATAATCATTCCACTAAATTTCACAAAAAACAAGCACATACTAAAGGAGATGTAATTTCACTGCTGCATAGGGTGCAGACCTGAGTGCGACTGGACTGCATCTCTGGCTGAGGCTAAACCAGTCAATCAGCTAATGTAAAAGCCTATGGGTGGGGGAAGATACAAACAAAAGGACTAACTCTCAAGATTACAGAGAATGACCATCTTCCACTGACGTTTGTGTAATCTGACCCATTGTATGCTAACAAGCTGCTGTGAAAACCCTGCCTCTGTGTGAGCATGTGACTTACACAGCACTAAAATGTAAACAAAGCACTCTAGCAAGCAGCTGAATTTAGAAACGAGCCAGTGCCCCTTTAAATACTGAGAGAAACTGATTTTGTCATGGTGACCAATTGCAGTCCTGTAGACTCCGTTTTGTAGGTAAATGTAGAGTTCAATCTGCTTAAATGCTGAGAGAAACTGATTTTGTTATGGTGACCAATTGCAGTCCTGTAGACTCCGTTTTGTAGGTAAATGTAGAGTTCAATCTGCTTAAATGCTGAGAGAAACTGATTTTGTTATGGTGACCAATTGCAGTCCTGTAGACTCCGTTTTGTAGGTAAATGTAGAATTCAAACTAAGTCACACCAGGTCAGCCAAGGGGGAAGAGACAGGGAAATCCTAAGCACCTAGATTTGAAAATGATGCCTGTACTAAATTGTAGCAGTTTAACCGAGATATATATATATATATATATATATATATATATATATATATATATATATATATATATACACACACGCATATATATATATATATGTATATATATATATATATATGTATATACACCCCCCCATACACACACACACACACATTTCTGTCTATCTATATCTATAGATACAGACATATATATATATATATATATATATGTGTGTGTGTGTGTGTGTGTGTGTGTCTGTCTGTCTGTCTGTAGTGCCCTACATACCCAACTTATACAGAGGAAAGCTGCACTAAGCTACAAATAATGTTGGACAAAGGACCAAAAGTAAGGGCTCTACTTTAAATAATGCGCTTACAAAATGTGGAAGTGCATAAAATAACATGTGTTGCATTTGGAGGACTATTGGGATGTCTGGAGTACAGATTTCTAGCAGTCTTCTCTCACTTCATGTCTAAATTGTGCCACTTTTGACAGCAAACCACAATTTTCTGTGAAATACACATAGGTTCATAGGTAGGTACTAGGCTATTGGCCCTAGGGCCTATACAAGTCTAGCCAAAAATGTACCCTGGCTTTCACCACCCAAGAAAATTATTTTCCTGTGCCCCTGTCAAGCAGAACCACAGAAGTGATCCCTGGGGTGAATTTCCTATTACCCATCCAATCATCAAGATTTTTCTTGAAGAGTGCTAATGAGGAGCTCTGTTTGACATAGATAGGTAGTCTGTTCCAGAGTATAGGAAGTCTCTGGGACAGGAATCTATCCCTCCAGCATGTTCTGTTTATTGTGGTGACAAGGTTTAGGTCCCTAGAGCATGTAGCTCGGAGGGATTGGGATTTCTTTAAGTGGAGCATGTCCAACAGCTCTGAGTTTGACATAGCTTTGTATGTTGGGCAGAGATCACCTCTGAGTAGGCGATACGCGACGGAGTAAAGCTGGAGTTTTTTAAGACAGTCTGCGTAAGGCATCTGTTTGAGGCCAGTAATCCTCTTTGTGAGGTATTTTTGCAGCCTTCCAGTTGTTGTAGATGTCTTGTGAGGTACATACCAAAAGGGGCATTGTACTCTATAATGGGTCTAATGAGTGATGAGTAGAGGGGAACAATGACCTCTTTTTTTCTGGATGAGAAACATTTTGTGATGAGGTGTGCCACGTAGAAGGATTTCCTGACCACTTTGGTGATGTGATTATCAAAGGAGAGACTAGTGTCCGCCTGTGTCCCAAGGTCTCTTATCACACTTTCGGTGTTAAGTAGACTACCGCCTATGTGGTAGTTCATGGGTATAGAATTTTTACCAAAGGGGATGACAATGCACTTTTTGCATTGAGCTTACATGAGTCAAACGTAGATGTTACTGTCAAACTTGAGTCGTGATGCGTATGATAAATACTGCGTTCTGTAGTCTATAAACTTAGATATGTACGGGTTCTATTCTCACTGCAGCCAACTGTGTGTTTCTCTCCATAAAAAAGAGTATAAGTGTGAATCCCGGTTTAGCATAAAAATGTTTAAACACATCCATGTGAGTGTTCGGAATGCCAAACATAAATGTCAAATTTTGAAATAATTCTCCCCCATAATGTCGAACATGGTAAAATAGGAGTTCGACATTCGCTATTTCCGGGAGTTTTGTGCGAAAACCCATTTGCTGTCTAGGCCATAGAATGGGAATATAATTTCGTCACTGCAGATTCGGTTAAACAATTTCTGACATTACGTAACCTTGAAATCAGCCTTTTGCACATATGTCGGTCGAATGGATGCATTTCAGCATTTTGATGGTAAACCGTGAATCCCACAATGGCATGGTTTTGCACTGTTTTGCCGTTACAGTTAATGCAGGCCTCCAACTCTTGTCCTGCACAAGGCCTGCTGATATCTTTTACTTTAAGAGTCATGTTAATGTCAGACTTCATCCATGGCACATGCAATAAGTACTGCATTCTGTAATCTGTAAACTTAGGTAGGTAGGAGTTCTATTCTCAATGCAGCCAGCTAACTAGATGTGCGTGTGGGTGCTGTTCAGTATTCTGTAAATGTAGATAGGTACTGGTTGTATTTTTGCTGCAGCCAATTTGGTGTGTGTGTGTGTGTGTGTGAATGTTAGGGAGAGCATTTTACATCAGCCTATGGGATGCTGTCCACTTCTCTTCAACAGACACTGCTAACTTCATTAGAAATAGATTATTGCTTGTGTATAAGACACAGGCCATGGTTATGCAGTGGCCTGACAGATGCATACATGTAAGATTTTATTAAGTTTATGGTGTCATTCTAAGGTAAAACAATACCTGACAGTGTGGAATAACATGGTGGATTCAGTATGCTGCTTCGCTAGACAAATGGCACTTGCCTGTACCATAATCCTGTTATTAGACATGGTCGCAACAGCAAACTTACAAATGTGACAATGTACAACTCCAGCAAAGTAAGGGTCATGCTTATAAACCCTTGGGGTTCACAGTGTAAAATGCACTCTTTGCATTGAAGATGTGGATGTCTGTGCATACACAGAAAACTTGTTCAAGTTTGCAGTAAGTGCCTTGGCCTTGCAAGGCTACAATGCCTTACAAACAACCAGACAGCAAATGGAAGTTGTGTGAAGTAATGTGGGATTACAGTTACATGTTCCAGGAACCTAAATTTACAGTATGACACACACAGAACATGCTGGAGGGACAGGAACATCTCTCAAAGTTTGACACTCCTCTGTGGTAGGCCTCACATCTATGTCAAGCAGAGTACCTCCATTACCCTGTTGAAGGGCAGGCTGCAAGAATTGCTTTGAAACTGTTATCTAACATGGATCACTGCTGATGCGGTCCTTGCTAGACAAACCTTAGACATCTATGACATCTGAGATTGAACATTATATTGTGATGCAACAGCTATGCTCCTAATCACCATCAGGTCACTACCCTAGTCACATCCTATAAACCTCAGAACTCAAGGCAAAATACATGCAAAACTGAACAGATTGGTCTGGTTGCCATTCAAGGCATCTACCCGGGAAAGGCTACAACAAGCCTACAGACCCTTGCATCCTCCGGGATCAGACTGTGGATCACCAAACAGGCTGTGGCCTGCTTCTCATCTTGGGATTGGTACTAACATTTTGCTTCTGTTGTGTGAAGAAGCAAAGGTGCCTTGTATCCTATTAAAGTGAAGCTGTGCTGAGACCAGCACTAGTAGTAGCCAGGCAGTAGCCATTCATGTGACTCCCCTCTTTTCATCATTCTTCACAAGCTAATTCTTTGTTTTCAGTAAGTGCTGTTTGATTTCTTTCTAACTTCACAACATCGTCTAAATATGTCATCATTAAATTTTCAGGGTCTAAGTATTAGTTACCCCACAAGTGCTTGGCAGTGCTCTGTACAGATTCAGACACCTGAGTGACATTTTTCCTGTAAAGGCATGACTGAATTTTCTCCAATGCCTAGTTGCACACAGGACAACTAGCCTGCAGTGACAAGCACTGTACCCATAGCTGCAAACTGGATACTCCTGACATTGATTAATATTCTCACTATAGCTGTCTAATTAATAAAAAAAGAATCTGTTGCCATGGATATGAATTTTCCCACTGTCTCCATTACCAGCTTGGTGGATATGGGCATCCTGAGGCAATGTAGAAATTGCCTCATGTTTACTGACAACCAGTTAATTCTCAAACTGATATGGTATGTGAGAGATGTATTTACACAGTCACAGGAATCTCTCACATAAAAGTACTCCTAATGCCAATAAGGTTGTAAGTAGTACACATGATGCACCCATCATGCACAGTTCAAAACAGACATATGCTGAGGCCCTTAAATGTAACCTTCTTAAACCACAAATACCTCCTAGACAAAGTACACATAACAATTACCCTCAGCAGCCCCAAATGCACTCTTTCAAAACAACACCCACATCAACACATAGAGCTACATCTCATGGAGCCTCTACCTCCAAGCCCATAAGGCAGGCCACCACACAATCCATCATTCTAGTCATTGCAGACCTCATCATGAGACACACTGATGTCCCTCTCACCAGACTAAGAAGAAAGTCATGGTCAGTTGCTTATCAGGGGGCTAGGATCTGCCATATTATGTGTGCACTCAGGTCTTTGGACCACAATTACCAGTATGACTCAGTCATAGTCCAGTGGGAGTAAATGACCTGAGACATACCTCCCTAGACTATATGAAGAGAGACATCATGGAGCTCTTGGAATATGTGTCTCAGGCTGGTATGAGCTTAGCACTGAGCAGTATTTTACCTTCTCCAAGGATGATGCCACAATATGAACAAAAGATGATTGACTTTAATAATTGGCTTAGTTTCTGGTGTCATTCTAAGGGGGTGCAATATTTGTCAGCATGGAAGGAGATGGTCAACAGACCACTCTGTTTGCCAGGGATGGTCTGCACCTCTCCCCTTTAGACTTCCGAATATTACCTGCACCTCTCCCCTCTAGCATTCCAAATATTACCTAAAACATTGTCAATGCCAAGCTGAAAGCACCTCTGACATAGCAAATCAAAACCAACAAACTCTAAAGGTACTACTGACCAATGCTAGGAGTTTAAACAAAAAATTCCACTCCTTAGAAGCTCTCTTCATCCAAAACACTGCTGACATCTGTTCGGTCACTGAGACATGGTTTAAAGCCACAGAGAGCACACCAACAGTGCAAGGTTATAATGCTTTCCACACATCTAGACCAGCAACTTCACTGGCAGGGACTAAAGGTGGAGGTATCTCAAAAATAAATATACTTCAAGTCTGGTCAGACAAGACAATGCACTTGAGCTGCTCCATGTGCAAATCACCATAGGCAAAATAAAATAATACTTCCTTGCAAGCTATAGGCCCTCTCTATGATCCAGGAAACCCATACCTTGTATTTAGGCTTATTAGAAGCACTAACCATCCAACCCAATACCATATTCATGGGTGACTTTAATTACCTCACTATTAACTGGGAAATCCTGTACAACACCAAACATACAGGCACAGAGATTCCTGGATTTTGTAAACAAACTCCCTGTACCAGATAGTCAATACACCAACCAGGGATGCAACCATACAGGATCTGGTCCTCACTAATATGGCAGAGTGCTGCACACTCCTTAATGTAGTGTCTTCCCTGGTAAGGTGAAACCACAAAATGGTCTCCTTTGAAGTAAAAATAAAAACTGGAGCCCCAGCTAAACCTGGAATATTCAGGAACTACTCTAAGGCTAACCTCCTACTACTTAAGTGATACCCACCTCCATAGGTATCACAAGGGATAAGAAACTAAGAGTAATGCTACTCAACGCTAGAAGTCTAAACCTCAAGATGCACGCACTCGAAACTCTCCTTAACATGGAGAACATCGATATCTGTGCAGTAACAGAAACCTGGTTCAGGGGTCCCGAGAGCACCCCAGCACTTCCAGGTTATACCTCATACCATGCTTTTCAGCCCCAAAACTTGGACCAAACAACAAAAGGAGGGGGAGTATCGATATTCATCAAAGATACCCACACCTCCAGGTTGGTGGCAAAGCACGAAGCATCGGAGACTATCCATGTGCAACTAACAGTGGATAAAACTGCCTTCCAGTTTATAGCCTGCTACAGACCACCCTCCCAAACCCAGGAACCCCACTCGGCCTTCCTGAGAACACTGGAAAATATGAAGGTCTCTCCGAACACCATTATATTGGGCGACTTCAACTACCCATACATAGATTGGGAGCATTACTCTAGCTCCAACACCCTTGCCCAAAGGTTCCTAGAATTCATAAACTCAAATGCTATGGAACAACTTGTTACCACTCCCACAAGAGGGAAAACATACTGGACCTGATCATCACCAACATGGGGACTCTATGCTCCAGACCAGAAGTGTATCCCTCACTGGTAAGATCAGACCATAAACTGATCTCACTGGATATTCACATCCCGACCCCACCCCCTGCCCAGAAAACCACAGTGAAAAACTTCTCTAAAGCAAATTTCACACTCCTCAAAACCGAGGTGGAATCCTTCAAAGCCCCGGGCCTGTGGAAAATACGGCCCAGACCGCAGAATCCTTTAGAAATGCATTCTATGAACACCTTCAGGACTGCATGGATCATGCAATCCCAAATAAAACCAAGACCCAATCCTCCAAAGGCAGACAACCTGTCTGGTGGACCCCAGCCATAAACAAACTATACAATAGAAGGAGGAAGCTACTACATGATAGAGCAAAATCCCAAAAGGGAAGGCATCTCTGATCAGTATTAGCAAAAACTAAGGGCACTCATAAAATCGTCAAAGGCCAGCTTCGAGAAAAATTGCACAGGACACTAAGGATAATCACAAGGCTTTCTTTAGTTATGTTAGGAACCTGGGTGGGAATTCCCAGATATGCTCAGAATTAGTCCAAAATGACAAAAATACACTGATCCCACAGACATTGCCAACATCCTAGCTGACAGGTTCAGCGCAAACTTCTCCCCTCCCCACCAAAGGGCAAATATCTATCCCAGCAAAGTGCTGCCCCTGACATCTCAGATGCTCAGGTGGGAGCCGCCTCTCAAAGCAAAAACACAGCATCAATGGGACCAGGCGGTGTCCCAGGCTGCGTCCTACATGAACTCCAAGAAGAGCTAAACCCAAACATAAAACTACTGTTCAATCTCAGCCTTACTACAGGATATGTACCCAAAGAGTGGCGTACAGCAACAGTGGTCCCTCTCCACAAAGGTGGTGCCTCAACGGACCCTGGAAACTATCGCCCCATAAGCCTGACTAGCTTGGTCTGCAAAGCTATGGAAAGGATCATCATGGACCTCATAAATAAAGATATTGGGGACCTACAGACACTGGATCCTACCCAGTTTGGCTTTGTTAAGGGCAGATCCTGCCTCTTAAACCTGGTTGACTTCTTTGAAACAGTCACCAAGGCCATTGTGAAGGGAAGGTGGTCCACACAGCCTATCTGGACCTCGCAAAAGCCTTGATACAATACCCCACTCGGGCATTATAGATAAGCTCACCAGCTTAAATATAAACCCTATGTCACTAGATGGGTTGCAAACTGGCTCAAGGACAGAACCCACATGGTTAGAATTGCTGGAGCCATGTCAGACTCCAAACCAGTTACAAGTGGCGTCCCACAAGGCTCAGTCCTGGGACCTCTCTTGTTTGGTATATATTTCTCGGAGGTACAGGCCAACACGGAAGGACTGTGTCTGACCAAGTTCAGATGACTGCAAACTGGGCCATAATCGACTCTCCAGCCGACACAAGCATCCTCCAAAAGGGCCTCGTAGAAACAGACAACTGGTGCCAGAGTCATGGCCTCAAGATAAACACCAAAAAGTGTATAGTCATCCCCTTTGGCAAAAACAAAGTGCCCACAAATTACCACATAGGTGGTAATCCATTAAGTACAAAAGAAGTAATTAGGGACCTGGGGACCCAAGTTGATAGCAATCTCTCATTTGACAACCACGTGGCCAAAGTGGTTAGAAAAACATTTTATATAGCCCACCTAATCATGAAGGGATTCACATCTAGATTAGGGGAGGTCATCGTGCCTCTTTACTCATCCCTCATCAGGCCCATAATTGAGTACAATGCCCCTTTTGGGATGTACCTTACCAAACACCTGCAGCAACTGGAAAGACCCCAAAAGTACCTCACCAAGAGGATCAAAGGGCTCAAACAGATGCCATATGCTGCCCGGTTAAAGAAACTCCAGCTCTACTCAGTGGCATACCGCCTGCTCAGAGGTGACCTGTGCCTGACGTATAAGGCCATGTCCAACCCAGAATTAAGGAACATGCTGCACCTCAAAAAATCCAAATCCCATCGAGCTACACGCTCGAGTGACTTGAACCTCAGCACTGAAATAAATAGGACATGCTGGAGGGACAGATTCATAACTCAGAGGCTCCCTTCACTCTGGAATAAAATCCCAGTCCAGGTTAGGCAGAGTCCCTCATTGACTCTTTTCAAGAGGAATCTTGATGAGTGGATGGGAGATCGTAGGTTTACCCCGGGTATCACTTCTGTGTCACTGTTAGACAGAGGCACAGTATACTAACCTCGAAAAAGGGCATAGCAAAATTAATTTAAAATGGGTGGCGAAAGCCAAACATACTCTGGCTAGGCTTATAAATGCCCTAGGGCAGATAGCCTAGTATGAACCTATGAACCTATGAACCTGGAAAAATTTCAAAACCCCCAAAACCATGAGAACACTGCTGCCTATGCAGAACTCTTCACACAAACCCTGTACAAGCATGTTAATAGCTGCATAGAGGCAGCTGTACCCACCACAAAGTAGTACAGAACTAAGTAAGAAAACAAGCCACCCTGGTGGAATCACAAAATCAATTGGTTATATAACAGAAGGAAGAAAATCATGGCAAAGCTTAGGACCTGCAGCACCTAGCAGGATAAAAGCATTCTTACCAAACTAAACAAACAACTCCTCAGAGGACAAATAAAGTCTGCCAAAGCCAAATTTGAAGTAATAGTGGCCTCCCAGGCCAAGGACAACCACAAAGCATTCTTTAGCTATGTTCACAACCTCAAAGGCAATACACAATTGTGTGCACAGCTCATTGTAAATGGAGCCACCTATAATGAGCCAGAAGATATAGCAAACCCCCTGGCTGATAAATTCAGCTCCAACTTTACCCCTCTCTCCCCCTCAACCTTCCCTCAGGAAATACCATCAAATATAACAACCCCTACTATCACTAGGGAACAGGTCTTAATGCTCTCTCTAAGACCAAGAACACTGCATCAGTGGGCCCAGACAATATCCCAGGATGCCTTCTAAAAGGAGTTTAAATATCTTTAACATAGTCTGGTTACAAGTTTTGCTGTATCCAGATCTGTTTGTGTGTTTCTTGTGTTTCCTGCTACACCATCTTGTGTTGGCTGGGGCCTACCTGCACTTAGTGGGAGTAAGTGAACTAGTTGGAACTGGTCTGGCATAGGGTGTTTGGTTAGGAGCTCACAGACAAGGGTTGAGTGGTCAATTCCAGTGTTTCTATTTTACTTTCATTTTGTGGTACTTACTTGTTTTAATCAAGGTACAAGGTGAGCATTCTGCATCTACTCTGGGCTGATTAAAAATCTGCTGAGAGAATCTGCAAAACTTAGTGCCATTTTTCAATTTATTCTGACTTATACTGCACTTGTATTTGATTAACTGCTAATTAATTTGCATTACATCTGCACTGTATCTTTTACTGTTAAACTGTTTAACTGAGTGTGAACTGTTCTGCTGTTATATTTAAGTGCGTATCTGTTCTCCTGTGTTAAATCGACCTAAACAGAATTTAAATATGTTTAGCATAGTCTGGTTACAGGTTTTGCTGTGTCCAGATTTGTTTGTCTGATTCCTGTGTTTCCTGCTACACCATCTTGTGTTGGCTGGGGCCTACCTGCACTTAGTGGGAGTAAGTGAACTGGTTGGGACTGGTCTGGCATAGGGTGTTTGGCTAGGAGCACAGGGACAAGAGTTGATTGGTCAGTTCCAGTGTTTCTATTTTACTTTTGCTTTTGTGGTCCTTAAGCCCCACATTTGTGCTTGTTCACATGTTGTGCACCACTGCTGCACTGTTTTAACCCTTTGTGTGGTGTCTCAGCTGCAGTTTTTCCCTTACCAGCACTCCTGTGTAAGTCTGACCCTCCCTGGCAGCTACTGCGTTGATTTTATCCAGCTCTACTCACACCTGTAGGTACTCTCCTCAGACAGTACCCACTCTACTATCTCTGACCTCTCTTCCACAGATTCTGACAACCATGGATGGACAATTTCCTATGGTTTCTCCTGCTTATAGTCTGGTTGATATGGGCATCCTGAGACAGTGTACCAACTGCCTCATGTACATGGACAACCCTCTAATACCACCACCCAGGAACACAATATGTGAGAGAGAAATGCAATTACATTAAGAACCTAGAATCCTTGCTGTCTCAATTACAAGCCAGCACATCTGGCACTGAGAAGGTTGTCTGCTCAAACACCACACCTCTAACTCCATCCACACCTGTACAACACACTCCCACATATGCGAAGGTTCTCAACAAAAACATACCTAAACAAAAGAGACCTCCAAGGCAAAACACACACACACGCACACATCACAACCCACAACACCAAGCACCACACATAGTACACACCCCTGTCTTTCACAGCATCTAAGGACCAGCCACAAACCAAACATGCTGCTCATAGGAGACTATCATGAAACACACAGATGTACCCCTCACCAGGTTAGACAAAGAGAAAGTTATGGTAAGTTGCTCATCAGGTGCTAGAATCTGCCATATTATGCACGCACTAAACTCTCTCAACAACAGATACTGTTATGACTCTGTCATAGTCCATGTTGGTGTGAAAGACTTGAGATGTACCTCTCTGGACTATATGAAGAGAGACATGATTGAGCTCGCTGAATGTGTGTCCCATGCAGGTATGTCCCTATCCTTAAGCAGCATGCTACCTTCACCCAGAATGATACCTCAGTACAAACAGAAAATGATGACTTTAACAATTGGTTAAGTTTCTGGTGTCATTCCAAGGGGATCTAATACCTGACAGCTTGGGAGGACATGATCAACAGATCATGATGCTTTGCCAGAGATGGCATTCATCTGTCTCCCCTGGGCTTCAGGCTTCTGGCAAAGGCTCTTGCCTCCCCACATAGTGCCTTTTTTAGGCAAAGTCATGAGGACAAAATTATCAATGTGAAAAATTCTTCTAAATGAAATTTAAAGGTCATGCTGCTAAACGCTAGGAGTCTTTCATTGTAACATTCCTCACCCTGGAAGATGCTAACATTTGTGCAGTCACTGAAACCTGGTTCAAAGCTGCAGAGAGCACCCCAGCCTTACCAGTTTACTTGTCCCACCATACTTTCAGACCCCAAATGGAGGGCTACAAAGCCAAAGGAGGTGGAGTTTCAATATTTATCAAAGACATACATACCTCCAAGCTGGTCAAACTGTATGACACACAGAAGATACTCCAGGTGCAGTTAACTGTTGACAAAACACCTATTCAAATCATAGCTAGCTACACAGCCCCAACCATGACTCAGGAAGCCCACTCCACCTATCTGGACTTACTTGAATCCATCAAGATTCAGCCCTCAAACCTGATCCTGGGCAACTTTAACTACCCAACCATAGAGTGGAAGACCTATTCTAGCCCACACATGAACGACCAGAGATTCCTCAATACAAACACCCTGAGATTCCTCGACTTTGTTAATGCCAATGCATTGGATCAGCTGGTTGGCACCCCCATGAGAGGTAAAAATATCTTGGATCTGGTACTAACCAACATGAGTAGCCACTGTAGCACCCCTACAGTGTCATCCTCCTTGGTAAGATCCGACCATAAATCACTTTCAAAGTCACCAACTCCCCAACCCCTACCCCCCATGCCAGGGTCAAACAAAAAAACTTTTCCAAAGCTGATTACAACCTCCTGAGAGCAGGTATAAGCAGCTTCACAGCCACTGTCCCTTCAGTTGGAACTAGCACTAATGATCAAGCCTACACCAAAAAACTATATGAGCACCTACATAGCTGCATGGACTCAACAATACCTGATAGAACCAAATAATCTTCCTCAAGGAAGAGTAACCCTGTCTGGTGGACAGCAGCAATAAACAAACATTATAATAAAAGGAAAAAATTGCTGACCAGGAGCAAGAAGGAGCAGGTGTCAAGCTGGAAGCAATCTCTCCTTTGTCTGAACAAGCACATAAGATCACTGGTGAAATCTAAGGCGAACTTCAAGTCCAAATTATCCATATCTACTAAGGGCACTCACAAGGCCTTCTTTACATATGTCTGCAATCTCAAAGGTAACACCCAAATCTGCTCTGAACTGGTGGTCAAGAACACCACATACACAAATGCTGTAGATATAGCCAACCTGCTGGCAGACAGGTTCAGTGAAAACTTCACCCTCCTGTCTCCATCAGTAAACCAGGACATCCCCAGCACCTGCCCCCCCCCCCCCATCACCAGGGAGCAGGTTTTTAATCCCCTCTCAAAGGCAAAAAATACAGCCACCAAAGGACCTGAAAACATCCCTGGCTGCATCCTACATGAACATGGGCAAGAGCTCTCAGCACCATTAGGCACCCCATTCAACCAAAGCCTGAGTACCGGCTTTGTCCCAGCCAAATGGAGGACAGCAACTGTCATCCCTCTACACAAAGGTGAAGTGTCCACCAACCCAGGTAATTATAGGCCCATCAGGTTAACTAGCCTGATCTGCAAGGCCATGGAATGCATTATCTTGGACCTTATAGACATGGGCACTGGCAGCCTACAAATGTTTGACCCCACACAGTTTGGTTTTGTCAAAGGGAGATCATGCCTGTTAAACTTGGTCCACTTCTTGAAAACAGTCACCAAAGTCATGAACGAGGATAAAATGGTGCACACCGCCTACCTTGGCCTAGCCATAGCCTTAGACACTATTCTCAACTCTCCTTGCTAGGCATCAGCCCGTATGTTACCAGATGGATAGCTAACTGTGGAATAGACTCCTTCTCCATGTCAAGCAGAGTACCTGACTGGCCCTCTTTAACAGGAACCTGGATGACTGGATAGGAAACAGAAAATACACCCCTGAGATCCCACCTGTGTCCCTGCTGGACAGGGGATACAGGTGCTGACTTTGTAGGAACGTGGGCAAAATTATTGGCTAGGCTTATAAGGGCCTCCAGGCCAATAGTCTAGTATCGTCCTATGAACCTATGACACATGACCTATCAGGGCTGCTGGCATTACTATTTAACTGTAGCCTCTAAACAGGCTTCATGCCTCATGAGTGGAGAACAGCAACAGTCATCCCTCTGCACAAGGGTGGGCTATCTACAGACCCTGGAAACTACAGACTCATAAGTCTCACTAGTTTTATATGTAAAGTCATGAAAAGAATTATCATGGAGAAGATCAACAGAGATATAGTAAACCTCCAGACACTGGACCCAACCCAGTTTGGTTTCGTCAAGGGCAGATCATGCCTACTCAACCAGGTGGACTTCTTTGAGAAGGTCTCCAAAGCAATGGATGAGGGCAAAATCATTAACACTGCCTACCTTGACCTGGCCAAGGCATTTGACAAAATACCCCACTCAGTCATTGTTGACAAACTCAAAAGGTTAAGTACAAACCCATATGTCACCAAGTGGTAGCCAAATGGCTCACAGACAGGACCCAGGAAGTTAGAATTGGGGAGTCCACCTCTACAAAGAAGCCAGTCACAAGGGGAGTCCCTCAGAGATCAGTCCTTGGACCACTCCTTTTTGGCATTTACTTCTCAGAAATCAAGGCCAGTGTCAGTGGCCTCTGGTGACTAAATTTTCAGATGATTGCAAATTAGGAGTTGTCATTGAATCTCACACTGACACAAATGTTCTCCAGGATGGGCTTACACAGACAAACCCTTAGGATTCCGGATACTGGCTAAGACTCTTGCCACCCCTATAGTGCCTTTTTTAGGCAAGGTTCAAATGACAAATTCACCACCATAACAGGTACAAGCAAGCAAAATCTGAGGGTAATGCTACTCAATGCTAGAAGTCTAAACCTCAAAATGCACTCACTCGAGGCACTCCTTAAAATGGAGAACATTGACATCTGTGCAGTGACAGAGACCTGGTTCAAAGCTCCAGAGTGCACCCCTGCATTACCAGGCTTCAATTCATACCACACCTTTCGGCCACCTAACCCAGAAAGAAGCACTAAAGGCAGAGGCATGTCCATATTCATTAAGGATATCCACACCTCCAGGCTAGCTGCACAGCATAATGCATCCAAGATTATCCAAGTGCAACTAACTCTGGGCAAGACCGCAATCCAAATTGTAGCTTGCTACAGACCCCCCACCATGCCCCAGGATTCACACTCCTCATTTCTTGATACACTGGAAAGTATTAGGGTACAACCCAACACCCTAATAATGGGAGATTTCAACTACCCCACCATTAACTGGGAAAACTACTCATGTACCAACTCTTTTGCTCAACGTTTTCTAGAATTCATAAATTCCAATGCCTTGGATCAACTTATTCTCACCCCCACCAGGGGCAGCAATATCCTAGACCTGGTCATTACCAACATGGGAAACCGGTGTGCCACACCAGTGGTCAATTCCTCATTGGTCAGATCTGACCACAACCTTATCAGCCTAGACATCCACATCCCACCCCCAGCCCCAATTAGGGAAACCATCATAAAAAAACTCTCAAAAGCCAACTTCACACTTCTTAAGACAGAAGTGGCAAACTTCATGACACCCATGCAGATGGACAATAGAGGTATGACTGCCGAATCCTACACAAATGCACTTTATAAGCACTTACATGAGTGCATGGATCATGCTATCCCTAATAGAACCAAGATGTTATCCTCCAAAAAAAGGAAGCCAATCTGGTGGTCCTCTGCCATAAACAAACTCTACAACAGAAGAAAGAAACTGTTGCAAAAAAGAGTAAAATCCCATGACTGGAGGAATTCCCTGGTCAACCTCAGTATGAAGCTGAGATCCCTCATAAAATCCTCCAAAGCTAGTTACGAAAACAAAATTGCCACTGACTCTAAAGACAACCACAAAGCATTCTATAGTTATGTCAAGAATCTAAATGGGAACACTCAGATCTGTTCTGAGTTACAGCATAATGGCACTAAATATACAGAACCAACTGATATTGCCAACATCCTACAGATAGGTTCAGTGCTAACTTTACCCCCCTCTCACCCCCTAGAGGGCCCATCTCTATACCGGAAGAATGCAAAGTTCCTATAATCACGGCTGCACAGGTAAAAAACACACTCTCCAAAGACAAGAACATAGCATCCATGGGACCTGACAATATCCCAGGCTGCGTTCTACATGAACTACAGAATGAACTGGCACCCTACCTAAGCACCATGTTCAATCATAGCCTCACCTCAGGCTTTGTACCCACTGAATGGTGCACTGTGACAGTTATCCCACTCTACATAGGGGGAGCCATGACGGACCCCGGGAACTACCGCCCCATTAGCCTGACGAGCCTGGTCTGCAAGGCCATGGAACGTATCATCATGGAACTCATAAACAAAGACATTGGTAATCTCCAAACTCTGGACCCTACTCAGTTTGGATTTGTAAAAGGCAGATCATGTCTCCTAAACCTGATTGACTTCTTTGAAGCAGTCACCAAAGCCATAGATGAGGGTAAAATGGTTCACACAGCTTATCTAGATCTCGCCAAGGCTTTGACACCATCCCCACTCTGGAATTATAGATAAGCTCACTAAACTAGGTATAAATCCCTATGTCACAAGATGGGTTGCCAACTGGCTCAAGGACAGAACCCACACTGTGAAAGTAGCGGATTCCAAATCCGACATCAGACCAGTGACAAGTGGAGTACCACAGGGTTCAGTCCTGGGTCCTCTCCTGTTTGGTATCTACTTCTCTGAAGTGCAGGCCAACACAGAAGGTCTTTGGCTAACAAAGTTTGCAGATGACTGCAAACTAGGAGCCATAATTGAAACTCCTAACAATGTGGACAAACTACAAAAGGGCCTCACTGAGACAGATACCTGGTGTCAAAGCCATGGCCTGAAGCTCAATGCCAAAAGTGTATTGTCATCCCCTTTGGTAAAAACTCTGTACCCATGAACTACCACATAGCTGGTAGTCTACTTAATGCCGAAAATGTGATAAGAGACCTTGGGACACAGGTGGACAGTAGTCTCTCCTTTGATAATCACATTGCCACAGTGGTCAGGAAATCCTTCTACATGGCTCATCTCATCACAAAAGGATTCTCATCCAGAAAAAAAGAGGTCATTGTTCCCCTCTACTCATCACTCATTAGACCCATTATAGAGTACAACACCCCTTTTGGTAGGTACTTCGCAAGACATCTACAACAACTGGAAAGACCACAGAAATACCTCACAAAGACGATTACTGGCCTCAAACAGATGCCCTATACAGACCGTCTCAAAAAAGCTACAGCTTTACTCCATCACATATCACCTACTCAGGGGCGATCTCTGCCTAACATACAAAGCTATGTCAAACCCAGAGCTGTTGGACATGTTCCACTTAAAGAAATCCCAATCCCTCCGAGCTACATGGTCAAGGGACCTTAACCTTGTCACCACAATAAACAGAACATGCTGGAGGGATAGATTCCTGTCCCAGAGACTTCCCATACTCTGGAACAGACTACCTATCTATGTCAAACAGAGCTCCTCATTAGCACTCTTCAAGAAAAATCTTGATGATTGGATGGGAAATGGGAAATTCACCCTGGGGATCACATCTGTGGCTCTGCTCGACAGGGGCACAGGAAAATAATTTTATTGGGTGGCGAAAGCCAGGGTACATTTTTTGGCTAGGCTTGTATGGGCCCCAGGGCCAATAGCCTAGTACCTACCTATGAACCTATGAACAACTGATGTCAGAGCCATGGACTAAAACTAAATGCCAAGAAATGCATAATATTATCCTTTGAGAAGTCATCCATCCCTGGTAACCATCATATTGACAACACACCCCTTAGAGTGACCCAGTAGTCAGGGACTTAGGGAAACACATACATAGTAATCTAGCCTTTGACATTCATGTGTCTACAGTGGTGAGGAAATCATTCTGTGTTGTGCAACATATAAACAAAGGTATGGCATCTAAGTCCATGGAAGTCATTGTTCCACTGTATTTGTCATTCATCAGACCTATCATTGAGTGAAATGCCCCCTTTGGTATGTACCTAACCAGGCATATCCAACAATTGGAACGTCCACAGTCATTCCTCACTAAAAGAATACAGGGCATAAGTAAAATGTCCTACGCAGGCCACCTCAAAGTCCTATGCCTGAATTCTGTCTCCTACAGGCTTTTGAGGGGAGATCTATATCTGGCATACAGGGCATTGTCAGACCCCACTTTAATGGTCCTCCTGCATATCCACAAAACAAATGACACTGGAATTACATGTTCTAAAGACTTAAACCTTGCCTGTAATATAAATAGGACCTGCTGGAGAGATAGTTATGTATCCTAGAGACTACCATGTCTATGGAACAGGCTTCCCGTCCATATGAAGCAGAGGTCCTCCCTAACCCAATTCAAGTG
Organism: Protopterus annectens; assembly: GCF_019279795.1. NCBI lineage: Eukaryota > Metazoa > Chordata > Ceratodontiformes > Protopteridae > Protopterus > Protopterus annectens. Next base: position 72,210,664 of record NC_056750.1, on the reverse strand, counting down.
CAACTTGGACAATTGTATGGGAAACTGGAAATTCATTTGTGGTTTGGCACCTATGTCGCTAATGGACACGGGTAACCTGCAAAGGGTTCATCTCCCAGGCCCATGCTTACACTTATCAAGGGTATCAGAACTTGTCAGAGATTTGGGGTACATGGCTAGGCTTAAAAAGGCCCTTGTGGTCGTTAGCCTAGTAAACTCCTTTGAACCTATGTACTCCTTCACACCAGATGCTATGAGCCATGATGGTGCCATCTCCCATCCCATCTCATCTCTAGCTAACCTGATAGCACTAGGAACCCTGAAGCAGTGTAACAACTACCTCATGCTTACTGACAACTATTTGCTTCTTCCACTAAATTAATCTATATGTGAGAGTTGCAAACATTTACTAACCATGGAGGCTAGCTGCTGTTCCAAACTTAATACCCTTTAAGTTGTCAGTACTGACACCAACCTCAAACAACCATGCCCAACTTCATAGTTTCATAGTTGAAAACTCCCTGTGTTTAGGCCAGAGAGCAATCAGAATGCAGGCTCCAAACTGGCTGAGTAAACTAATGGTTCCATGTGTCTAATAAATGCTTGAGTTGTTCTACAGAGTAACTTCATCTGATTTTCAGAAGTAGCTTGGTCCACACCTTCACCAATGAGTAGTAAACCTAATTCTTATCCGAGTTTTACATTTTTCAAATTTAAATGTTACCTGTCCTCCACTTCAAATAACTGTGGACTGTAAACAATCTACTTGATAAATTATCCTTAATTTAAATTCATAAAAGAATTGTAAAATCTAAACAGAATTGTCTACAAATTCATCTACAGCTCACGGAGTATTGATCCAAATATACTATCCAGCTTTTGTAAGACAATTCATTGCATTTATTCATTATTTTGATGAATTTACATTGACCATATTTTAGGACACCAAAATAACTTTTATTAAAAATACAAAATAAAGAATTATATTCCATAACAGGCTTAACATATGAAAGATACAGTTTCGCAAGGGTAGCATGTGAATGAGATGATGTTTTTTTAAACAAGTCCCATAAGACCTAGTGCTTTTTTATTACCTGTGCATTGGCCTCAGACCTACAATTATTAATGATTGCAATGCCTAGGTCTTCATATTCTGTAACTTTCTTCATTTTCAAATTACTCGGTGTAATCCTACCAAAAACATAACACCACTTTTATTGGAATTAACCTTTAAACCTTTATTTTCCAACCATGCAGAAAGATTTGTTAAATTATCATTAAAATGATTACAGTCCTCTCTACTGGAAATAAATGTTCCAATTTTTACATTGTCTACATATTTTGTTAACCAGTAACTTCCAGTTCAAGAAATTAATGTAAAAAAAAACAGGTTAAAGAAAATTGTTCCAAGGACTGATCCAGCATGCAACCCATTCAGTTATGAATGGATTAATAGATAACGTTAAAACAGAGCAATTATAACTTCATGTGAAATGTAGTCAAAACTGTGGGAGATCCAGGCAAGTCACTGCAACCTTATCCTAAATCAGCAAATAAGCTATTTTACTCTAAGGAGCTTAAGAATTCCCTGCCCAAACTGCAAAGGCCTCCAATATATAGGTTGGGTGCACAGGATACTCAGCATCACACTTCTAAGCAAACATCATATACAGACACAACAAATAGTAGAAGAGCAAAGATGGTCAATCCAACCAGCAGGCTATTGCCCTTAAGGCGACAAGGCTGACTCTGCTAGCATCTTAAGTCACAGATGATTACATAGTGAAGCACACAGATGCACTGCTCACTAAGCTGAGCAAGGACATGATGATGGTGAGGTACCTGTTAATTACCAGGATCTGCCATGTCATTAGAGCCTTCAAATCCCTTCACTTAAAGTACACATATGACTTGGTCATTGTGCATGTGGCACTCAACACCTTGAGACACACCACCTTGGATCACCTAATGGGGGACATGATGGGACTCTGAGAATATCTGTTTGATGTTAGTGTACAACTAGTCATGAGTAGCATCCTGTCATCCCCAAGAATGATGCTGCTAAACAAATGAAAGATTATTGATTTTAACTAATGACTTACTTATTGATCTCATTCAAAGGAGGTCCAATATATATTAACCTGGAATGATACGGTCGACATTCACAAGTGCTTTGCTACAGATGGCATGCACCTCTCCCCTCATAGGTCCAATATATATTAAAAGACATACTCTAAATAGCAGACAGGAACACCACCACAGGAAGGTAAAACAGATCCTTTATTCACAGATCCAAGTCCTAGTACCTCGGCTTTTCACCTTCAATGGAACATTTTATCATTCAAAAACTTTCTCTTTAAATACAGCAGCAATAATTCATCAGCCAACCCCCTAATTAATCAATCAAAACTAATTAGTTAATTTGCACTATGAACAACATTACATTGATTGAATACAAACTTCATCTTACAAAAACACTTCAAAATACATAGTCCCTAGTGCAAAAAATCTAACATAATGTCCGCTGAATGAAAAAGTAAATAAATAAGTGGATATAACAAATACACACAACATACACTAAATGCCCAATATGTTAAATATACACTAAATACCCAATGTATTAAACAACTTTGATGTGTGCCTAACCATACAATAAGAATTTTTTTTAAAAAAATATTACAAAAAAATCAACCTGTCATGTCACAATACAAAATCTATTTACCAATTCACCCAAGTGTGATATATAATAACATACTTCAATGCTGAGAAATTAAGTTTATAATGGTATGCCCGTATCCAAATTCATACCCCTTGGATATAAAGTATGATAATTAAGAATCATCTTGTATTCCAATTTATTAAGCTCAGCTTTGAAATTGCCCGCTTCAAAATGTGGTCTAGCCAACACGCTGAAAATGAATCCATCCGTGCAACTTTTGTGGACACCTATGAAATGTGAAGCAACAGGGCTGTCCAAATTACCCCTTCTCATGTCTCCTAGATGTTCTAAAATACGAATTTTGATTTTCCTAGTAGTTTGACCAATATACCATAATGGTTTAGCACAATCACAACCCAAAATGTAAACAACCCCGTGTGACAAACAAATCTTTCAAAAGCCCAATACTTTTTTCCATTATTTTTCTTACCATCTAAATTTCTAGCCAAATGACACACTGAACATTTTCCACACTTTTCCATACCAACGTTCAAACCATGCATTGAATATTCTAACTTTTGACTCAACAATTCTTTCAAATTGTTGAATCTTCTATAAGAAAATGTGACATGTTTGGGAAATAAACATCCCACTGTCACATCTTCACAAACTAAATACCAAAACTGTCTAATAATCTTCTCAACTACTAGTGAAAAATTTGAATATCTAGAGACAAAGAACAATCTTTCATCATTTTCACCTGGACATGATTTATTATAGCCCTTACCTACATTTATCCCTCCTCCTCCACATAATCGAGTTTTTATAGCTAGCAATGCCTCTTCTGAATAATCTCTATTAGAAAGTCTAAGAAATACTTCATTAAGTGTTTCATCCCATAATTTTGGATCAGATGTATTTCTAAGAATCCTTTTGAATTCCCCTTCAGGCAATGCCCTGATTAAATGTGGAGGATGCATGCTACTAGCATGCAGGAAATTATTCACAGAAGTTGCCTTCCTAAATGGTCTAAATTGCACCTTGTGATCTTTCTCAACATAAAATTCAACATCCAAAAAAGAAATTTTTTCCTCTGAATATTCAAACACAAAATTAAGCCCATAATAATTTAAATTCAAGGCCTGTATGAAAACATCAAATTGAGATGGCCTTCCCCTGCATACAAAAATGAGGTTGTCAATGTATCTTTTATAAAAAATAATATTGTTAATGAAAAAGCTGTTTTGAAACATAAATTCTTTTTCAAACTCCCCCATATATATAATTGCATAACTAGGAGCAAAGGCCGCACCCATAGCTATTCCCTTGACCTGAAGGTAAAATTCCTTCTTCCATACAAAATAGTTATGTGTAAGACTATATTCTAACAATGACAACAAAAATGCAGTTCTAGGTCTTTCTCCCATCACCCTTTTCATTGCTTCCAAGCCCCACTGCTTATCAATATTTGTGTATAATGCAGAAATATCCACAGTTGCCCAATAAAATTCCTTATCCCACAACATCCCCCGCAATTCATCACAAACATCTTGAGTATTTTTAACATGTGAAACTATTTTGGGTAAATAAGATTTGAAATGGAAATCAAGGAATGTATTCGTTCTTTCAATATATGAACCAATTCCTGAAATAATGGGTCTACCTGGAGGGTTAACCAAGTCCTTATGATCTTTTGGAATTGCATAAATATAAGGGTGCCTGGGCTCTTTCAAAAGCAATTTTTTAACATCATTACTAGACAAAAAAAACAAGCCTCTCCCCTCTCTCAAGCAATTCGACAAGTTCATCTGTATATTGTCTTAATGGGTTAACATTCAATTTCCTATATACATCTTCACTAAGCAAATTTTCAACAATGTCAATGTACTTTTCTTCATTCATAATAACCCAATTGCCTCCTTTATCAGCGGGTCAACTACTACCTTATCCAAGTTTGTCCTCAGCTCCTTTAAAGCAAACCATTCTTCCTTAGACAGATTAAATAACCTCTTCTTTTTACAAAAATCAATGTATGCTTTTTCCACGCTGGCACAAACTACATGTTCAAAAACATTAATAGCAGACGAACGCTTAGGAGGCAAAAAGGTACTATTGCTAGAAAATTTAGGCAAAAGTAGCCTGTTATAACCCATACCAAATGGTTCCCCACTCAAAACATTATTGCAACTGTTCTCATATTCATTATTTGAGTCAGCCGGAATGCTATAAATACTCAGATTAAGCAATTCATCCTCATTATTGCTATCTTCCATGTTTACATTCATAGAATCCACACAAATATTTTCATTGCATTCAGAAAAATAACCCTTCAGATTAAGTTTCCGCACAAAACTTCTGATGTCCAAAATGACATCAGCTAAAGTGGGCAATTTTGTGGGAATGAATTTAGTGCCCTTATGTAAAACATTACACAATTCTGAAGATAGATAAACGTTGGAAAGATTCACAATACTTAATTTATCAGAATATGTGGAAGAAACAATCTCACCATGAATATTAAAGTCACAAAAGGGATTCTCAATAGTGTCCACAAAACGCACAGATGCCTCATTCTCAGAGCTGGACAACCTCACAGTCCGGGCGACACCCGCTATAAATTTTGATGAAAAAAAGTTTTATTTCCTTGATTCTTCCTAGGCCGAGTCTACATACAAGATTTCTTTACATTTTGATCACTCTTGCTACCTCCAGTTCTTTCACTCAAACTGTCTAAACCAGCATCTTCAAAAGACACATTCTTACGGCTACCGACAGTCTCCACAGAAGAGCAAGATGAACCATCTTCACTTCTAGACATGTGCATATTGACATTACGGCGTTGACGATGACCCTTGCATGGCCAATTAAATACTTCATCCCTTTCATAATCTCTTATGTCCCTATTAAGTTTAGAACGTTTTCTTCCCAAAACATCGTTTTCTACTTTAACAATTTTTTAATTGATAGTTCTAAAGACTGTTTCAGAAACATTGGGTGAAGTCTTATCCATTAGTTCTTGCTGCAATTTGACAATCTTCTTACGTAGATTGTCAACAACACTATTATTTTTCTTAATCAGTATCTTTAACCAGCTAAGAGTACATGCTTGAGTGACCTGTCTCCATTCCAAAAGCAGGTCGCTCTCATCTTCATCAAATCCGCCGGCTTGTAACTTGTCAATGCGTAACCCTCTAGGAGTGATGTTTAAAGAAATACATTTTTCAAGTAATTTTGAATCATAGTAAACAATCACCTCTTTGGACATGAGCCTCTCAAGTCTGGCAAACTAATCCGAACACAAACCAACTCCTCCAGTAGACCACAAATCAGAAGTGGCACATTTTCTCTCTCTCTCTCTCCCTCAAATCTTCATTAAACAGAAAATATCCACCAGCTCTGCCATTTACACCATTGGCATTTCCTTCAGCTGCAAATGATACAGTCGACATTTACAAGTGCTTTGCTACAGCTGGCACGCACCTCTCCCCTCATAGGTCCAATATATATTAACCTGGAATGATACGGTCAACATTCACAAGTGCTTTGCTACAGCTGGCACGCACCTCTCCCCTCATAGGTCCAATATATATTAACCTGGAATGATACGGTTGACATTCACAAGTGCTTTGCTACAGCTGGCATGTACCTCTCCCCTCATAGGTCAATATATATTAACCTGGAATGATACGGTCAACATTCACAAGTGCTTTGCTACAGCTGGCACGCACCTCTTCCCTCATAGGTCCAATATATATTAACCTGGAATGATATGGTCGACATTCACAAGTGCTTTGCTACAGCTGGCACGCACCTCTCCCCTCATAGGTCCAATATATATTAACCTGGAATGATACGGTCGACATTCACAAGTGCTTTGCTACATCTGGCATGCACCTCTCCCCTCATAGGTCCAATATATATTAACCTGGAATGATACGGTCGACATTCACAAGTGCTTTGCTACAGCTGGTACGCATCTCTCCCCTCAAAGGTCCAATATATATTAACCTGGAATGATGCGGTTGACATTCAAAAGTGCTTTGCTAGAGCTGGCACACACCTCTTCCCTCATAGGTCCAATATATATTAACCTGGAATGATACGGTTGACATTTAGAAGGGCTTTGCTACAGATGGCACACACCTCTCCCCTCATAGGTCCAATATATATTAACCTGGAATGATATGGGTTGACATTCACAAGTGTTTTGCTACAGCTGGCACGCACCTCTCCCCTCATAGGTCCAATATATATTAACCTGGAATGATACGGTCGACATTCACAAGTGTTTTGCTACAGATGGCATGCACCTCTCCCCTCATAGGTCCAATATATATTAACCTGGAATGATACGTCGACATTCACAAGTGCTTTGCTACAGATGGCACGCACCTCTCCCTCATAGGTCCAATATATATTAACCTGGAATGATACGGTCGACATTCACAAGTGCTTTGCTACAGATGGCACGCACTTCTCCCCTCATAGGTCCAATATATATTAACCTGGAATGATATGGTTGACATTCAGAAGTGCTTTGCTACAGATGGCATGCACCTCTCCCCTCATGGCTTTTACATATTGGCCAAAACTTTTTTCTTTCCCCATAGTGCCATTTTTAAGCAAGATCAGTCTCCTCAAACAATCAACACAGTCAAACAAAATCAAGACAACATAAAGAAAGCACTGCTCAGTGCTATAAATCTAAATAAGTGATATTGCACTCCTTACAGCCCTTCCTGACTCTAGACAATATATCTAACTGCACAGTTACTGAAACAAGGTTTTAATGTAGTGATAGTAGCTTCACAAAGCTGTTTTTCAATACCTAGCACTCTTTCAGGCCCACCACAGAAAATGACTGTGTTATTGGAGAGGGCATGTCCATATTCCTAAGAAGCCAACTCACATCTAAACGCATAAGACAGGGCAGTGACCTTGAGCTCATCCATAGTCTACATACTGTTAATAAAAATCTGTACCATATCATAGCCAACTATTATATCCCTTCCATGTCACCTGCAACCCATGAGGCATATTTAAATAAATAAGCCCATCCTCATTGAAACCAAAACTATTCTTCTGGTGGGTTTCTAATATCCTTTCATTAACTGGGAAACCTAACTCATGTAAGTATGCCTAATGCTTCCCAAATGTTATAAATGCTAGCCCCTTAGAACAACTAGCTTATGTCCCAACACGGGTATCAAAAATACCGACTCTAGTCCTTACCGATATAATCCCACTAGCCTCTTCACCTGTAGGTGTGCCATCATTGGTCAAATTCAAGCAACCATTCAATAATAATCACTATGAGAGTAAAAAAAAATATTTATCATCAGACTTTTCTGTCTTTAAAGCTTATTCTTAGGCAAATCTATTGCAGCTAGCTGATGATTTGATGAAATAAGCACCCCTTCCCTCAATGACCTTTTCGTACATACTGCTACATTTGTAGACAGTTTCTATGTTCAGCTAAAAGCATACATCGAGGCATCAGTCCCTCTTCAGACACATATATAATGCAAAGTTCAAACAAACTTAGGTCCCAAACCTCTAAAAGTAAACTCAGATAAGTTAACACAGAACTCAGAAGCAAAATGAAATCCTCAAAAGGTAAGCATGAATGAAAAACTGCCACCTATGTTAATGACAACTACAAAGCCTTTTTCAACTATGACAGAAAATGTAAAAGCAATAAACAGCAATGCATTGAGCTAATACATAATGACATATACTCATCCACAGAAGGCACAGTTAATATATTAACAGATAATTTTAGCTCAGACTTTAAACTCTTATCCCCCCCTAACTTTTTCCTCACAGATTTGCATGCCCAGATCCTCACCCTAATCATTTTTGAGCAAATCTTAAGGGCTTTCTCCAAGGCCAAAAACACCAGCTCCATGTATTGAGAAAATATACCAGGCCGCCTTCTTGTCAGCCTTCTTGTCAGAACCAAGCACAGCCTTGCTGACATTCTACTAAACCTACTGAATCTCAGCCTCTCCAATGGATTTATGCCAAAAGTGTGGTAAATGGTGTAGCGACTCCCTTCCACAAGAGAGGACCCACCACTGACCCTGGCAACTAGTGACCTATAAGCCTCATCATCTTTATCTGTAAAGCAATGAAGTGCAACATTGTTTAACTTACTATGGATATCAACAGTGTACAATCCCTTGATTAAACTCAGTTTGGGTTTATTGAAGGTACCGCCTGCCAATTAAACTTGGCAGACTGCTTTAAACAAGTCACTGATGCAGTGGATTTGGGCAAATTGGTTCCCACTGCTTACCTTAACCAAGCCAAGGCCTTTGATACCATCACGCTTTCTGGCATTATTGACAAACTAAATGTATAGGCATTGTCACCCACTGGACAGCATGCTTACCAACAGAACTGAATCAATTAGTGTAGGGGACTCTCATTGAAAGTGGTCATTACTAGTGGTGCCCCTCAGGGATTGGTCCTTGTGCTACTTCTCAGTAGAACATTCTCCTTAATGTCAAGACCAGCATGAAAGATCTGTGGTTCACCGAGTTTGTGGATGACTGCAAAGCTGAAGTGGTCATAAACTCTCCAGCTGGCATTCAGATTCTCAAGGATGGCCTAACACATACAAGCAAGTTGTGTCTTTATTATGGCCTTAAACTAAATGCAATGAAAGGTATCATTTAATGAAATGTGTCCTTTGACAAACAAGGGCATGCATGTACCTACTACATAGATAATACCCCTTTGAATACTGACATAATTATTAGGAACAGGGCACTTAACTTACAATGGATTATCCTTTGGAGACCTTGTAACCATTCATCATTAGATGTCTTCTTCCCATTTTTACATGGGAATCGGGTGGCACAGTGAATGAGACCAAATCACCTAGATCCAGTGCTTACACCACCAAGTGGCTAGCCCTGATGTGGTATTCTTTGGTCATCATGTATCCACTGTGATTAGGAAATCCTTTTATCTAGCTGGACTGATTACTGGAGGAATATCTTCTAAGTTAAGGGGAAATTATTATCCTTTTACTCCTCCCACATCAGACTCATAATAAAATATAATGTCCCTTTCAGTATGTGCACTTAGTATACTCTTAGAAATACAGATGGTGTTCAGTTAGCCAACCCCTGCTCCCCCAAGCACACACAAATTAGTTGCTACTGAAAAAGTCTTCTCTAAAAATGCACCTTCCAGTTGAAACATACTTCCACAAAAATAAGACAAATGAACAAACTTATTAGCTTTAAAATGCAACTGAACTGAACAAATCTGATAAAACAGCATGCTTATTATTTGTTTAGCGATGTGGGCTAGAAAGCACCTTTAAGGCAAGGAACACTTATGTATTCCCCCTAATGGTTAAGACTACTTCAGTTCTTGTCATGTCCATTGAAATATTTCTTTTGACTCGAACTGTAAGCATTAGCAGTAATAAACTGCACCTATACGAACATTCAAAATGATCTGTGCCTAAATGAAAATTCAATATTGTGCTGTAGAACTATGTTCGTGCCAATGCCAATGTAAATTTCTGCCTAAAAAGTTCTACAATCTCTTCTATGTCTAAATGTATTCTCTGACCTCTCTGGCCTAGACCATGACCAAAAAGGGTCCTTGGACCAGTTCACCTACCCCATTTACAAATGTTAACTAACTAAATAAACAAACGTACTTGTTTAAATATACAGCTCCACCCAAAAGACTGTAGCTTATCCTCGCTAACAGAATAAAGCACGTCTTCTTTGTGCTACAAAGACTTTATTAAAGCATTTTTCTCTTCTCTGTTTCCTACAGACTCCTGAAGAGGGCCTCTGCATCATCTACAAAGCCCTGAACAATCCAGTCCTACGCAAATCTGTTACACATCTGCAAAATAAACAACATCCTACACTAGCTCAAAAGAAATTAAAGTTATGTACTTACCATAATGATAGATCTGTGTTGTCCAATTTTCGTCTGGTTCAATGTGTGGGTTATTGGATCTGGTCGAATGTGATCTTGGCACCTTATACCAGAGTATTGGATCCAAGAGCTCTGACTCCTCCCTTACCCACAGTTCCATCCTCCTGACTGATTTACCTCAGATCAAGGTTTGCAGACTGATTCCCAAAAGGGTCTAATAACTGCAAGAATGAATAAAAGGAGGAGTCTGCAGCACTATCCACTATGGAATTAAAAGTGGAATAAGAGACAGACAGGGTCCTGGCAAGGTCTAATTGAGCCCTAGAAGATGTAACATGACAATTTGGAAGAGAGAAGGAGGGAGGGATGTTGAACCAGATGAAAATAGGACAACACAGATCTATCATTACTGTAAATGCGTAACTTTTGTGTATGGTGTTTTCTATTTTTGTCGGATTCAATGAGTGGGACAGATGCCCAAGGTACCTAAAAAGGCCCTGGGTGGGTTCAAGGAAGGACATTCCTGAGAATGGCAGAGCCAAAGGATGTGTGAGTTCTACAGTGCACATCCAATCTGTAATGAGATACAAAGTATGAGCCGTTGACCAAGTTGCTGGTGCACAGATGTCACAGATAGGTACTCTTTTTGTAAATGTTGTCAAAGTTGCCACTGCTCTGGTAGAATGAGCCTTATGTTTAGACTGAAAAGACAGCCCTCTTATAGGATCATAGGAGGTTACTAGGCTGACTGCCACAGGGCCCTTACAAGCCTAGCCAAGTTCAACCCATGTTCCCAAGGGTGTTTGGTTCAAGCAGACAATAAAATCAGCACCTATTGCCCCTGTCCAAAAGGGACATAGGTGGACCCTCCCCATGGAGAATTTCCCGTTACCCATCCAGTCACCCAAATTATGCATAATTAGGGCCAACGAGGGACTTGTTTAACATGAACAGGAAGCTTGTTCCAAAGGAGGGGCAACCTCTGTGAGACAAATCTGTCTCTCCAGCAAGTTCTGTTGATGTCACATACTGTACCAGAATAAGGTCAAGTGACCTGTGTGCCATTTGATTTGTGAATGTGCAGCATTTCCATTAAAGCTGGGTCAGAGATCACTCTATATGCAAGGCACAGGTCACCTTTGAGCAGTCTGTATGACACAGAGTAAAGTGACAATGATTTCAGTCTGTCTGCATAAGAAAGATCTTGAAGACCCTGAATTTTCTTTGCAAGGAACCTTTGTGGTCTCTCCAATTGCTGCAAGTGTTTGGAAAGGAACATACCAAAGGAAGCATTGTACTTTATTACTGGTCTGATGAGGGAAGAGTACAGGGGGTTATAACCTCTTTTTTTCTGGAGACAATGCCCTTACTTATGAGATGAGCAATATAAAATGCCCTTCTTACCACTGTGGAGACATGATGATTGAAGTTACGGTTGCTGTCAACCTGTGTGCTCAGATCTGTCAACAATGGCTGTGTGCTTAGGGTATTGCTTTTGATGTAGTAGTTTGCAGAAACATCACTCTTACTGAAGGGGATGATAAACTTAAGACCATGACTTTGCATAAGACCTTCTTGCAGGATGTTGACATTGCTAGGGGTTTCAATGATAGCTTCCAGTTTGCAGTCATCAGCAAACTTTGTCAGCCACAGTCCTTTAGTTTTAGTCTGCACTTTGGAGAAGTAGATTCTGAACAGTAGGGTTCCCAGAACCAATACCTGTAGAACACCACTGGTTACAGCTCTGCTGGAGGAGGTTGAGTCCCCTATTTTGACTGTATGAGTCCTATCAGTGAGCTAGTTTGCAATCCACCTGACAATATATGGGTTGACACCCAGCTGGGTTAGTTTATCAATGATGCCTGAGTCGACGATTGTGTCAAAGGCTATGGCTAAGTCTAGGTAGACCATATGAACAGATTTGCCCTTGTTTAGCCCTTTGGTGACTGTCTCGAAGAAGTCCACCAAGTTTAACAGGCATGCTCTCCCCTTGACAGAGCCAAACTGAGTGGGGTTGAGGATTTGGAGATTTTCTACATCTTTGTTAATAAGGTTCATGATGATTCATTCCAAGGCCTTGCAGATAAGGCTGGTCAGGTTAATGGGTCTATAGTTCCCAGGGTCCATGGGTGCACCCCCTTTGTGCAAAGGGATGATGGTAGTGGTTTTCCATTCTCCTGGGATGAAGTCAGTGCTTACACTGTGATTGAAAAGCGTGCCCAATGGTGATGCTAATGCCTGTTTTAACCCTTGTAGAACACAGCCCAGGATGTCATCAGGTCCCATAGATGTTGTGTTTTTGGCTTTGGAGATGGAGTTTAAGACCTGCTCCTCAGAGATACTAGGTGGGGGACAGGTGTTAGTGATGCTTTGGGGTACATGTGGCAGGGACAGGAGAGTGAAGTTTTCATTAAACCTGTCAGCCAGCAGGTTTGCTATATCCACAGGTTTTGTACATGTAGTACCATTAACTATGAGTTCAGCGCAGAGCTGGGCCTTACCTTTGAAGTTACGGATATAACTAAAGAATTCCTTGTGGTTATCCTTAGTTAGGGAAGCTAATTTGGATTCATAGTTAGCTTTGGAGGACTTCACTAGGAGTCTTATTTTCTTGTTAAGTTGAGGAGGGAGTGTTTCCAATTTTGAGATCATTCCTTCCTACTTTTAGACAGCAATTTCTTTCTCCTCTTGTATAGCCTACTAATGGCAGTTATCCACCAGGCAGGTTTATTTTTCCTTGAAGGTCTTGCTTTGGTTCTATCAGGTATGGCAGAGTGAGTACAACTGCACAGGTGCTTGTATAAAGCATTGGTGTATAACTCAGCATAGGTGTCTGTTTCAACAGTGAGGGGAAGGGCTATGAAGCTATTTATGCTATCAAGTAAGCGGTTGTAATTGGCCTTGGATAAGTTTTTTAGTCTAGTTGTTGCTAAGGGGTGGGGGGGGTAGGGTCTTGTGTTATAGTTACTTCTAGTGAGACAGATTTGTGGTCAGATTTCACCAGGTATGGCCACAAACTGGGGATGGTGCAGCGGTTCCCCCATGTTGGTGAGCACCAGATCCAGGATGTTTGAGCCCCTTGTGTGTGTGACAACCAGCTGTTCAAGGGCATTGGAGTTAATGAAGTCCAGAAACCTTTGGGCCAGTGAATTAGAACATGTATAATTTACCCGTTCAATGGCTGGGTAATTAAAGTCACCCAAAACCAGGGGTTTTGGTTGTATCTTGATTGACTCAAGTAGATCCAAATAGGCTGAGCGGATGTCCTGATTCATGGAGGCAGTCCTATAGCTGACAATGACCTTAAGAGGGGTCTTACCTACAGTCAATTGCACCTGAAATAATTCAAAAGAATTGTGCTGTTTAACCAATCTAAAGGCGTATTTATCTTTAATGACTATTGATACACTACCTCCTTTAGTTCTCATGCCTTCAGTTTATAGTCTGAACGTGAGGAAGGAAGTGTAACCTGGTACAGCTGGGGTGCTCTCCACAGCTTAAACCAGGTCTCAGTGACTGTACAAATGAACAGTTTGTTAGTTTTCATCTAGTGTTAGGATTAGGGATAGTTGTTTTAGGTCAGTTTGATAGCTCTTATTTTCAAGTTTTACCTAAGTGTACTATGTTAGAACTTTCTAGCAGAATTCATATTTACATATATACTTATATAGGTACTAATACTTAATTTTTGATATAGTGAGCCCTTTTCAGTGTGCTTCTTTCTTTCTACATACATATGTGTATATATCGATATATCCATATCTATTATATATATGTATATATATTTCTTAATTGCTTAGAGTATTCAGTGTGCAGCGTGTTATTTTGATATTTACTTTGTGTGATAATATAGTTTTAATGTCTGATAAGTCCACTAGTTTCAAGAAGTGTTCAGCCTGTGGACACAAAATACTCTCTCAAGATCCTCATTCCCTATGTGTTTATTGTCTAGGTCATCTACAGGATAATTGTTGCTTATGTACTGCTTTTAGTACCAGAGCATTTCAAGGTAGAAGGGAAAAACTCATTCTTAAAGGTTTATTTGCTCATCAGACAGGGTCTAAAATGTCCTCTGAGGCCAAAGTATCTTCTACATCTCCATCTATGGTTAAGAAGAGGGAGAAAGAGAGAAAAAAATCCAAAGAGAAAGACAGAGTCAAAGAAACAAACAATATTAAAATAGACAAGAAAAGAGGGTAGATAAATTGAAGAAAATGTCTCTGGATCCAACCACTCTTCCTGGTTCAGCGCCTAAGCTGTCGAGGCAGTCAGATCCACCTCCAACTCAGATCCACTCCCTCCCTGAAACCTACCTTTTCTATAGGGCTGGTCAGCCCCAGACTTCATTCACTGATACTTCAACAAAAGCTAACATTGAGACCAACATCTGCAGCTTCTTCTTCAAGGTCTGGTTGATCCACTAGAAGTCTAAAAGAGCTGTATGCTGACCATATGATGAGGAAATTTCTGAGGATATAAATTCAGCTGAGGGTCCTCCCAGCAACATTTTTGAGGAGAGGGCCAATAACAGGCCCTTTGACACTGTTCAACCTTTTTCTGACATCATCTCCTTTTCCAGACACAGTGATTATGACTCTGAACCCTTCTGCCACACCAGTGTTGGATCCAATAACCCTGGAAACTTTGGCTTTGACATCTTCCCTTATTCGCTTAACACAAATGTTTTCAGGTCAAGAAGATTCCTGGCGCCAGAGCTTCAGGGCTGGAGCTCTAATGTTGGAGATGACTACAAAGTTTTAGAGCCATTCCTCCCCTTCAGTGTTTGGCTGTAGATAGCTCAGCTTTGAGGTCCTCCTCGGAGCTGACCTCTTTTGGATTTGGGAAGCCTCCCAAGTCTGCTGAGAAGGGTAGTTTCTTCTCGGTTCCATTAGATGAATCAGCTTTCAAGGCTGTGGAAATGGCTTTGGCTGGGCCAAGGTGATTAGTGTGTGCATTGAGTTTGGATCCATCCTGAATACCAATAGATCCCATGCCTCTTTCTTCTCATTTGGGTTGACAGGGACAGATGGACCCAGTTAGCTCTGAGACAGGTTGACGTTTGAACTCCTCATCTGACTCCATGTTTCCTTTGGAGCCACAGAGACATGTCCCATGAAAAAGGAGATGCAAATGGAAACATTTAGACTCCTCTTCAGAGTCTGTCACTGAAGACTTGGACTTAGGTGATGGAGAAGGATCCCCAAGATCTCCTGCCCTCCCAAGGATGTCTCCTTTGGGGATATTCTGGAACTGATGAAGTTGAGGGGGAGGATGGTCCACAGAAACTCCTTCTGATGAGTCCACTTTTCCTGAAGCTTTTGGGTCTGGCCCATCAATGTCCTGGGTGTTCCCAACTCCTGACTCCTTAATACATCTTTACACTCAGAAGGCTTGAAAGGAACCTGATGTGGCAGAGCTTATTCAAAAAATAATGGACAAAAGTTTGGTTGCCCTGAAAAATAGAAAACATTGGTCAAAGGGCCCCCTTGTCGATGCCATGGTGGTAGCAGCAGCCACAAAGAAGGAACTATCGGAGGAAAGTTCCTCTGTCCGTCCCCCTAACAGGAAGTCAAGGGCTTTGGACAGACTGGGGAAATGGACATATGCATCAGTGTGACACTTGCACTTTGAGCACTGAACTATCTAGCACACCTTACATGTTTACAAACAGACTTGAAGTAACACTTGCACTTCGAGTACTGAGCTATCTAGCACACCTTACACATTTACAAACAGAGTTGATCAAGGGGTTTTCTAAATCTCTTTCATGTAGCTTGTCTACAGATGTTGAAAAGTTGATGGATACCCAAGCACCTACCTTTCAGGCTAACTCAAATGTGTTCATGCAACTGCTGTCGAATGCAGCTTGTGGTACATCGAGGGCACCTGGGTACAGGTATTACCATATGATGCTATGCCTGGATGCAGCTATACAACTTTGCAGAAAGCTTCAAGGCATCCTTTACTAGTGCCCCCATGACAGTTCCACCCTGTTTGGACCTAAGGTGAACACAATACTTGCCAGGAGCCAGGGTAGGAGATAGCCAGACACTTTCACCTTATCCCCATTGTTTTCTAATGTCTAACACCCACTTCTGTCACTAATTTGATTCATACTTTGCTCTCTTTCTCTTCCCATGTCCAGCACGTGTACATACTGTATATGATTTGTTCTGTGTATACTACAGGATGTTATGGCAGTTTACATGTCCTCTCATTGCCTGTTACTGACTGAATTCTTGTATCATGTCTACTTATGACTGTGTTCATTTATGCTACATATTATTCTGATCTATACCTCTCTGAATGCTTGTGAATGCATTACCACTGCTGTGGTAATATTAATTAAAGTTTCTTTCTTTGGTTCTGTACCACTGTACTGATCCTGAAGAAGGTCTAGGTAGATCAGTGCTCTTCTTTGGTTAACACATTTTAAATAAACAAATAAAGCCAAGTTTCCAATATAAATATGACTGTTTCCTTGTAAAATACACCAGAACCAACAACTGAAAATCAAAGAGATACTGTCATGTACAGGAGAAAAAAAATGGAGAGACAGGAACTCATCCTAAACAAGACTTTAATAAAAACCATAAGTGTAAAACACCCTTGCTAAGTGTTGTCATCCTATAGGTGGACTTCATCAGGGCATGGGTGCATAAACTACAAACAACCTTATATACGCCAATCAATTAAATACAAACTACATCTTCTTCACAAATTAACCAATTAATCACATTTGAAATGATAATCAAAGAACCTATATACAAAAATAAGAATGATAAAACAATTCTATATACTCCATCACTAAAAATGCTAAATTGATGCATTCATATTATCTGAAAACTGTTATTTAAAAACTGTTAAAAGTATGAATTACAGCTTAGCATCTCTCAATTTTAAAACACTACTGATTGAAATCCATTCATTTAATCCAGGTTTAGATGTGGCATTTAAACAAAGTTGTCACACCAATTCCCTATATCCCACAAGAGTCCCCCCGTGTGACTTTTCTACTTTATTCATCAATCCAAATCTACATTTAACATCCGTATAGTGAGAACAGCTCTTCAAATATTTTCCATCCATATTTCATAATAATGTTCATATATTCGCTTCTTAAACTGATGTTCAGTCTTCTCTACATAAAAATTGTTACAGTCATGACAAATAGCAATATAAACAACACCCTTAGGAGAACAGCTTGCTCTACTATTTATATTAAATTGTGTACCATTGTTAGTAACTAGGAATGTATCACATTCAAAAATATACTTACAAAAATGGCAAATGCCACATTTCCAAGTACCCACTTTACTGGTACATTCACATTTTACAATTTGACCATGTTCAAAAATGTTCTTAAAATTGTAACCTATCTTGTATACAAAGGCAGGTGAAGCACCAAAGTAACTACTCAAAATTGGGTCCAACTTAAAGATATTCCAGTTGTTAGTAATAATGTATTTTACTCCCCAATAACTAGTATTATAACTAAGTATCATAGCCCTAGTATAATGCTTATTTGTCACATTAGTTTCAAAAGTTCTGACTTCAAGAGAATTAACTTCTGAAATCCCCAAAATAGGACTAAATGTACTTTTTTGTTCTGCAGTGACCTCAGATATAATTTTATTTACCAAATTAGGAGGGATAGCCTCTATTAATAAACATACTACACAGTATGTTGAATTCTTGTTCACATATTCTATCGTCAGAGATCATCCTAGAAAGTCTAATTATTTGCCCTTTAACCAAATTATTTTTCTGACTAAATCGATGATAACTAGTAAAATAAAAATAAGAATTTGAAAAGATAGATTTTCTAAAAATATTCAGTTTAAAACCATCAAATATTAGAGCAAACTGTTTTACCAAGGAGGTTGTTTATATTGCTATTTGTCAGGACTGTAACAATTTTTATATAGGGAAGACTAAACATCAATTTAAGAAGCGAATATATGAGCATTATTATGAAATACGGAAGGTGAACAATAATGCTCCTTTTAAACATTTGACTGACTGTTCCCACAATACCAATATTAAATATAGATTTGGAATGATCAATAAAGTAGAAAATTCATGCAGGGGGGAAGTTGGGAAACCCTTTTGGAATACAAAGAACTGGTGTGGAAACTTCTTTTAAATGTCACATCTAAATCTGAATTAAATTAACAGATTTCAATCATCAATAGTGTTTTAAAATTGAGAGTTGCTGAGCTGTAATTCATGCTTTTAATAGTTTTTAAATAATACATTTCAGAAAATATAAACATATTAATTTAGCATTTTTAGTGATGGAGTATATAGAATTTGTTTTATCATTCTAATTTTTGTATGCAAGTTCTGAGGGTTGCTTTAAATGTGATTAATCGGTTAATTAGTAAATAAGATGTAATTTTTTTTATTTAATTGATTGGTATATATATATATATATATATATATATATATATATATATATATATATATATATATATATATATATATAAGGTTCTTTGTAGTTTATGCACCCATGCTCTGATAAAGTCCATGCATAGGATGAAAGTGCTTAGAAAGGGCATTTTACACTTATGGTTTTATATTAACGCCTTGTTTTGGATGTCTTCCTATCTGTCCATTTTTCTTCTCCTGTTTTGTAAGTTAAATACCATACACACTCCAGTGTCTTTGGGAAGTGCTGTTGACAATACTAAGCAAACCTTGCTACTATGAATCAGGCACATTTTAAATCATGAAACCTGATAATATCTACTGGTTTTGCATTTGCCTCACATAACCAGTGTTCGGATGTCAAGAAGCACTGGACAAATTAGATAGTGGGCCCACACTTAATGATTGCTGGAAAACTTGGGGATGAAAAAAACAACATGAAAACTTTCTAACCTCCATTATACATTCTGAACTAATTTTATCCGGTTATTCCTTCAGGGGCTTGCAGTCATCTCCTGCATTTGCTCTAAGTGGTTGAAGCTCCTTACCCAGTTAATATTCATACCATGATACAGTCAATGTTTCTGCAAAAACACATACAACTGTTGAACTTCCTCAGAAAGTTCAACAACAATAGTAATAATAATAATAATAATAATAATAATAATAATAATAATAATAATAATAATAATAATAATCATCTCAGGCCTCTCCTTAGAAATGGCATTATTCACTCACCACCCCAGTTATAACTATTTCTGAAAATGTATTTTCATTTTTTTACCTATTTGTTAAACTGGGTAAGCAAACTAATATATTCAGGTTTTTCCAGTTGTATTCCAGGTCATAAGAGCAACAGTAAGGATGAGATAATTTAGAGTGGTCACTATGCATCATGTACTGGCAGGTGGAAGGACATTAGAATGCCTTAATGAATCCCATATGGAGGAAGAACATACAAACCACACACAGTTTGTTCAGCTTTCTATAATATAACCCCCCTTTTGTAATACCCTTATAATACATTTATGAATCAAACTGTTTCTGTTATCGTTTTTCAGTCCACCTCTGCCTCTCATCACTCAGCAGACTCGCCTCATGTTTCACCTCTCTGGGATTATTTTGCTACTATGCATGATTGCAGCAATCCTTTCTCTGTGATACTACTGAATTGGTAACATTTTGTCACAAGTCTTAGTAATTAGAAGTTACCTCACATCACAGTATCTGTCATTGTTATTTTTTTTAGGCTTACTGGTATTTGCTTTCATACTGAGACTGACTATTACATGGTTATTTCTTGTAACTGTATTCATTAGCAAATATTCATAAACCCAATGTGAGAATGAGAAACAAAAGAAAACATATTACCTCACTATCAGTCTTCATATTAAGCCCGCTCTTATCTTCTGTGATAGTAAATAGATGGTTAAGCCGGCAAGTTGAGCACTCGGCAACAGTAACTGACTACTATGGGACAATATAAGAGGCATAGTGCTGAAATTATTAATAATACTGGTCTAGCCACTAGTGCAATGCAGGATGGGAAATTATGTCCACTCCACTACAGGAGTGAGACTGCCACCAGGAGAATGCTTTGGACTTTGCTGCATTGTCTTTTAGGCAAATCCCTGGGACATATAAGGCATGATAACCCTATCATAGCCTAGTGCAGGATACTCTAAGGGAGTGGGCCATATTCGGCCAAATTGGTCACCCTGGCTTAAGGCCAGAGGGGGGTTAACAGATTATTCTGCAGTGTAATATCACATGAGATACACAGTAGCAAACCTTGCCCACAGCCGAGATAATTGCACCTACATGGGCACCAGCAATGACAGTGCGTATCAGTAAAATAGTACTGGAAAGAAGACTAGAACAGCATTTAAGGTAACTGACTATACTTAATGTCCTTGCACAATCTACACAGCACGTCTTAAAAATGTAATAAAACAGAGGCAATTTCAGCAGTTTCACAACACCTCCCAAAAGCATTCATGCAACTTATTCTGCTGGTGATTTTGCTCAAGACTCACAGGTAGTTCCACACAGAACAGACAGATGAAAATACTACTTTTCAAACACAGTAAGAACATTGGAATGAAGGGTTACAAATTATTTGAAACAAATCTAAACTTTCAAAGATTATGGTAGCAATCTGTTTTCATGCATAGGGACACAAGCAATAATAAACAAAGGAGTGGTAGTCCTTAACCCTACATACATTTCAGCTGGCAAAAATGGTCCATTAAAGGATGAAAGAGTTTTTCCATCTAAATGTCACTCATAGTAGATGATGTTAAACTGAATAATTCAGTCTGTGTCTTGCATTACATGTTTGAAGAGGATAGCAACAGTGAGGTGGCGATCATCTTAGCATGCCAAAGTATAGTATATCTCAGTCTTATTGTTGGCTGCACTTTTCCAATCAGAACTTCCTATCTGTTATCAAGTGCATGCCCTGCCTACTGTCAGTATCTACCACATACGTCTGCTTTTTGGCTGACAGTTAGATAAACCCAAACATTATATGACACCCATTTTCCACAATCTGGGGTAGTGTGGAAGATGTATTGCTACAGCACAATTTTATCACTAACTTTGACTGTGAATGGGTTGCTGCAAATACTACTGTTAAGCATTTCTTTAAAACAAAACTGTGAGGGTATTTGCTCTGTGTAGTACATGTCATCTGGATGTGTGTGTAACAACTAGGACTTCACCTCACATATTGATTAGTCTGGACTGGGACGGTCTATCCTCAGTAGAAAGAGGGCAAAAGCCATAGGCCTTTAGTCAGCACGGTATATGAAGCTCAACAAAGTCACTCGCCATTCCACTTCATAAGTTCATAGGTTCATACCTGTGTACTAGGCTAATGGCCCTGGGGCCTTTACAAACCTAGCCATAGGATTACCTTAGTTCCCAGTGGCTCTGTCAAGTAGAGCCACTGGAATTATCCCCGGGGTGAATTTTCTATTTCCTATCCACTCATCAAGATTTCTCTTGAAGAGGGTCAGTGAGGTGCTCTGCTTGACATGTATGGGAAGTCTATTTCATACCATGGGCAGTCTCTGGGTTATGAACCTGTCTCTCCAGTATGTTCTGTTGATTGTGGTAATGAGGTTGAGATCTCTGTAGTGTGTGGTTCATAGGTTCATAGGTAGGTACTAGGCTATTGGCCCTAGGGCCTATATAAGCCTAGCCAAAAATGTACTCTGGCTTTCGCCACCCAAGAAAATTATTTTCCTGTGCCCATGTCGAGCAGAGCCACAGAAGTGATCCCTGGGGTGAATTATAGGTTCATAGGTAGGTAGGGATTTCTTTAGATGTAGCATTTCTAACAGAGCTGGATCAGACATGGTTTTGTAAGTCAAGCAGAGATCACCTCTAAGTAGGCGATATGAGACAGAGAATAGTTGTAGTTTTTTGAGTTTGCCCATATAGGACAAGTGTTTAAGGCCTAGGATCCTCTTTGTTAGGTACTTTTGCAGCCTCTCCAGTTGTTGCAGGTGTCTAGTGAGGTACATGCCAAATGGGGCATTGTACTTGATGACTGGCCTAATGAGGGAAGAGTAGAGGGACACAATGACCTCTTTCTTTCTGGATAAAAAACCCTTAGTAATGAGATGTGCCACATAGAAGGACTTTCTGACCACAGTGGCAATATGGTGATCAAAAGAGAGGTTGCTGTCAACCTGTGTTCCCAGATCTGTTATAACTCCTTCTGTGTTCAGTGGTGTACCACTGATGTGGTAATTCATGGGAACCGGGTTTTTCCTAAAGGGGATGATGACACATTTTTTGGTATTGAGCTTAAGGCCATGGTTCTGACACAAGTTGTTGGTCTCAATGAGGTCATTCTGTATGATGTCAACATCACTTGGGGAGTTAATAATAACTCCCAACTTACAATCATCTGCAAACTTTGTCAGCCAGAGTCCCTTCATGTTGGCCTGGACTTCAGAGAAGTAGATACCAAACAGGAGAGGACCCAGGACCGAACCCTGTGGGACTCCACTCGTGACTAGTCAGCAGTCTGACTTGAAGTCAGCTACTTTCACACTGTGGGTTCTATCTGTGAGCCAGTTTGCAACCCACCTAGTAATACAGGGGTCAATGCCTAGCTTAGTAAGTTTTTCTCTGATTCCTGAGTGGGGAATGGTATCAAAGGCCTTGGCCAGATCAAGGTAGGCTGTATGAACCACCTTGCCTTCATCCACAGCTCTGGTGACTGACCCAAAGAAGTCAATCAAGTGGAGCAGGCGTGATCTACCTTCCACAAAACCAAGCTGTGTGGGATCCAGAGTTTGGAGATTCCTATATCCTTGTTTATTAGGTCCAAGATGATGCGTTCCATAGCTTTGCATATCAGACTCGGCAGGCTAATGGGGCGATAATTTCCAGGGTCTGTAGTCGCTCCTCCTTTGTGGAGAGGGATGACTGTATCAGTGCGCCATTCAGTAAGGACAAATCCTGAGGTGAGGCTGTGATTGAACAGGGCACACAGGTGAGGTGCCAGTTCGCTCTGTAGTTCATGTAGAACACAGCCAGGGATATTGTCAGGTCCCATAAAGCTGCATTCTTGGCCTTGGATAGTGCTGTTTTAACCTGTGCAGCAGTAATACTGGGTGCCTTGCAATCTACTGGTATTGTGATTGGTCCTTTGGGAGGGGTAAAGTTGGCACTGAATCTGTTGGCCAGTATATTGGCAATATCTGTTGGCTTGATATAGGAGGTACCATTGTGTAGTAGCTCAGAGCAAATCTGGGTATTGCTATGGAGATTCTTTACATAACTATAGAAGGCCTTGTGGTTGTCTTTACTATTTGCTGCAATTCTGTTTTCATAGCTAGCTTTAGAGGGTTTGATGAGGGATCTTAACTTTTTGTTGATGCTGATAAGGGAGTTTTTCTAGTCTTGGGACTTATTCCACATCAGTTTCCTCCTATGTTTATGGCAGGGGACCACCAGATTGGCTTCCTTTTTTTGGAGGAGAGCATCTTGGTTCTATTGGGTATGGTGAGATCCATGCATTTGCATACGTGTTCGTACAGTGCACTGGTGTATGATTCTGCGGCCATGCAGCTATTTTCCATTTGCATGGGTGCCGTGAAGTTATCCACCTCTGTTTTTAGGAGCCCAAAGTTAGCTTTGGAGACGTTTTTCATGGTGGTTACCTTTACGGGGGTGGGGGTGGATTTCCAAGGTGATTAGTTTGTGGTTGAATCTAACCAGGGAGGAGTTAACTATTGGTGTAGAGCAATGGTCGCCCATGTCAGTAATGACCAGGTCAAGGATGTTGCTACCTCTAGTGGGGGTAAGAATGAGCTGGTTCAGGGAATTGGAATTAATGAATTCCAGGAAACACTGGACAAGTGTACTGGTACATGAATAGTTTTCCCAGTTAATGGAGGGGTAGTTGAAGTCGCCCAGTATGAGAGTGTTAGGTTGGACCGTAATATTCTCCAGGGTGCTTAGGAATGTGGAGTGTGAGTCTTAGGACATGACTGAAGACCTATAGCAGGCTTCAACCTGAATCGCTGTCTTACCCACTGTTAGCTGCACCTGAAGTATTTCTGATGCATTATGTTGGGCTACCAGTCTGGAGGTGTGTGCATCCTTCATGAATAGGGAAACACCACTGGCTTTGGAGCTTCCGTCCAAATTCTGGGGCAGAAAGATGCGGAATGAATTATAGCCTGGTAGTGCAGTGGTGGTTTCTGCTGCCTTGAACCAGGTCTTTGTTACAGCACAAATGTCGATGTTCTCCATTTTAAGGAGTGCTTCGAGTGAATGCATTTTGAGATTTAGAGTTCTAGAGTTGAGCAGCATGACCCTCAGATTGCATTTGTTTGTAGCTGTTACAGTGGTAATTTGGTCATTGGAACACTGCCTAAAAAAGGCACTAAAGGGGTGGCAAAAGCCTTGGCCAGTATCCTGAAGCCCAGGGGTGACAGATGCAGGCCATCTCTGGCAAAGCATCGAGGTCTGTCAGTCATGTCATCCCAGGCAGACAGATACTGGATCCCCTTAGAATGACACCAGAAACTTAGCCAATTGTTGAAATCAATCATTTTCTGCTTGTACTATGGTATCATTCTGGGTGATGGTAGGATGCTGCTCAGGGCTAGGGTCATACCCGCCTGGGCTACATAATCCGAGAACTCCTCATTGTCTCTTTTCATGTAGTCCAGGGAGGTACGTCCCAGGTCATTCACACCCACATGTACAATGACAGAGTCATATTTGTACCTGCTGTTGAGGGACCTGAGTGCGTGCGTTATGTGGTGGATCCCGGCACATGACAGGCAGCTGACTGTTACTTTCTCCTTATTCAACCTAGTGAGTGGGACATCAGTGTGCCTCACTATCAAGTCACCTATGACTAGTGTGTTGGGCATGCTGTTTTGCCTTAGGGGCTCTGGTTGAGTGGCACACTGTTTAGGAGAGTTATGAGTCTTGTGATTAGTGTTGTGGTAGTCGAGTGCATTTCTGCCTTGGAGGTCTCTGCTGTTTGAGTAGATTTTTATTGACAGCCTCTGTGAAGGTGGGTGTGTGGTTTGTGTTTTTATGTGAAGGCAGTGCTGGTATGTGTTCTGGAGGGCTATGTGTTCTATGTGGTGTGGTGCAAGTGTTGACCTTCTCCTCTTGACCAGCTATTCCGGTCTTGGCTGGAGAGTGCGTGGCTTCCAATTTGTATATATAAGTGCATCTCTCACAAGTCTGAGTGTTGGGAGGTAAGAGGAGAGGATTGTTGGTGTACATGAGGCAGTTACTACATTGCCTAAGGATGCCCAAGTTCACCAGGTTAATAGGAGTAAGCACAGGGAACTGACTTTTAGACATGCTTGGAGGGGTGGGCATTAATAATAAGTACTGCAGTTGTTTCCTTGTAGAACACTTTTGTGTGCTACAATAATTGCTACAAGAAGTCTGGTAAAGTGCTAGACTAATAAGCTAGTAAAAGCGCAGGAGAGGAGAGGAGAGAACCAGCAGATCAAAGGGAAAAATTGAAGAGCAGACTTTGGCACTGTTGAGAAGCTTACAAACTGTCCTGGCTACAGCAAGTCTGTATCTAGGCTAGACTAGTTACAGGAAAGGCGGGAAACAATTGCAAATGCAGGCTTTTAAACCAGAAAGTTGAAAGAGATGAAAAAACTGCCCAAACGGCCAATAAATTACAATTTCTGGGACAGAAACCACTCCTCTTGTGGTAGATAGGCTACCTAGTGCTTACCACTCCCACTGATAAGCTAGAAGGCTTCCCTCCAACAAAGAAAGGCTTGGAGGGCTCAGAAGCTTACACACAGTCCTGGATACAGCAATCTGTATCTGGACTAGACTAGTTACAGGAAAGGCAGGAAACAAGTGCAAATGCGGGCTTTTAAATCAGAATGTTTAAAGATATGGAAAAACTGCCCAAACGGCCAATAAACTACAATTTCTGAGTCAGAAACCACTCCTCTTGTGGTAGATAGGCTACCTAGTGCTTACCACTCCCACTGATAAGCTAAAAGGCTTCCCTCCAACACAGAAAGGCTTGGGGGGCTCAGAAGCTTATAAACAGTCTTGCGCATCTGTATCTGGACTAGACTAGTTGCAGGAAAAGTGGGAAACAAGCTCAAACACAGGCTTTTAAAACAGGAAAGTTGAGAGAGATGGAAAAAACTGCCAAAATGGCAAATAACTACAATTTCTGGGCCATAAACCAGAGCAAATCTGTATCTGGACTAGACTAGTTACAGGGAAGGCAGGAAACAAACGTAGAATTTTTTTTTACAAAAAAGCAGCTAAAACAGCACTAAAAACAATTCAAGTGCAGTGCAAGCTAGCACACGAGTGTGTAGCAATATTAGAGCAAATACAGTTTAAATAAATGGAATTTATTCAAACTGTATTCTGAACTGAATTCAATTATTGTTTTATTCAACTCTGAACAGTTAAAAATTGTCAGAAAGTATACTTATCAGCTGAGAAGCACACTCAGTCAGAACACAAGGAAATTCTTGCAATTTTTTTTTTGTTTAGTAAACTGGAAAGGGAGAAAGAAGGAACAAAAGATAATTCAAGGTTAAGAACCTAAGTGAGTTGGCCTTCTCAGATGTTCTCTCTGTATTAGGTAGAATGAGCTAATGACACTAGACTGGGAGGAGTGCCCCAGATCAAATTTGCAGTATGGGCGGGCAACTGCAAAGCCACCAAGTATAAGAACAAGACACCAATAAGGAGTACAGGTGGGAAACTATTACAGCTACTAGTTCTAACCACTAAATGAAAGTTTTAAACAGATAAAGGAGCAAGGAGACTCTAGAGAATGCTTTTAACTGCAATCAAATCAGTTATACGATTCCCGGCCGACAAGAACACAGAGACCTCACAAAAAAATGCACAGAAAAGCATAGATAGAGCACTCACAAACAGAAAATACAAGTCTCAGTATGAAAAAGCAGTTTACAGTTAAGTAAGTCAGTAAAAATGCAATCACAGCAATGAAAAATACAGTTAAAACAGTATAAAACAGTACAGGAATGCAGTGAAACAGTAAAGAAAGCTTTATAACAGTGCAAAATGTAGTAGATTAGCTGTATAGCACAATTATAAGCATTAAAGAAGTGCAATTCAATTAAATAAATGTAAGAAATAACTTGTTCTGCTCTTGAAATCTTAAGGAATTTCTGCTTTGTTCCAGTGATGAATCACCATTCCACAGCCTGGTGACTCCTCAGAACCTTCCCCTCAAGACCTCCTTTGCCTTGCAATGATCTGTTACTTCTCACTTGTTTGTGAGAAAAATTTCTGAGTTTCACTTCATGTCTTGAGTGACGACTGACCACTGCCAACTAGTAATCAAGAAGCCTCAATCCTCACCACTGGCAACAGTGGGAGATGTTCACTGGGACGACAACAGTTACACACATAGTATTTCCAAATGCAGCTCTCTGCACCAAGTCCACTTTCTCTTATGAGCACACATAGGCCACGGTCAGTCCAGGGCTAGTTTCTCCCTCTTTCTCCATATCCCCAATAAGACTCCCCACTGACACAGCTATAGAGTTGAGATCTCAGCTGAGTGACCAAGCCAAGACCTCCAGCACCCTCTCTGTCCAACCAGTGCTTTGAGCCCCTGCCCAAGTAGCTGACACACACACTCTTTGAGGTTTAATTTACACACACACACACACACACACACACCTGGAAAAGGATGGCACAAGTTTACCAGCTATGCCCAGACTATAATGTAGTTACCACTGCCACCAGTCACTCCTTAGCTACTTTAGGGCCCTTAATAAAGGGTGTCCAATCTTACTGTGTAATAATAATAATACAAATGGTAGTCTGACCAAGAGCAAGGCTATTATGAGTGGCAAATAAATATGCAAGTACTCTCAAAACTGAAATATATCTACACAGATCAGCCACAATGAAAGGTTTAAATATATTTAACAATAAATAATAAAAGAACATGAAAATATTCAGTATATACTCACAGTGACATCAGAGTTCAAAACCACAGGAAATATTTAAAATAACAAATCTAAACTAAGCTTCACTATATTCCTGGCTGAATCTAATAGAGTTACTATATCCTAGCAACTTACTTTGAGCAAGGCAGATGTGGTGAATGGTACATCTTGTTGTCAGGTCCAAAACAGAATACAGAATGCTCTGTCTCACAGAGTCTTCTCAAAATAATATCTAAAATATTACTGCTGGAATAGCTTGCAGAATGACATCATTTCTGGCCATCTGACTTCTAGTTCCCAGGCAAACCCCACTGCTGGCAGCTGGCAGTATTTAGCATCTATCTACCTGTAAAATGCATAGACAAGGGCTTTTGCTCAGATCTTTGGCAGGTGCTGGAAGTCATAAAACAATTGCATTCCTTCCTTCCTGTCTGATAATGTCTTTATGACCTAGACTATAAAGTGATTTAATTTCAAATATTTTTCTAAAGTTTGCTGGACTGAG
>NC_056750.1:71869213-71874213 GCF_019279795.1 Protopterus annectens | reverse complement strand
AGTATAATGTTCGGGGGTCTTGTTTTTCTGATGTAGTCTCCAGGCTTTATCTCTAAGGCGCATGGTTGATGGTGTGTTTTTGGTAAGCCAGGGGACAGAATTAGCTTTTCTTTTTGTC
The DNA here is from genome assembly GCF_019279795.1 of Protopterus annectens. Taxonomy (NCBI): domain Eukaryota; kingdom Metazoa; phylum Chordata; order Ceratodontiformes; family Protopteridae; genus Protopterus; species Protopterus annectens. Next base: position 71,874,095 of record NC_056750.1, on the reverse strand, counting down.
CTCAGAGGGGCTTGGGTGTCTAATATTTCTAGGAATATTGAGTTGAAGTGAGCAACTGCGTCTTCTAAGGAGAGTGTTCTTAGGTTGTTCCAGTTAACTGCTTTTAGGGAATTTAAAAAGGTTGTTGGGTTGAAGTTTTTCTGGTTATGGGTAGAAATATAATTGTGGGTGCGGTATTTTATTTTTATTTTATTTATTTTACATTTGTTGACCGGGCTAGTCTAGCTGGATACATGTCCTTTTTCAGTAGAGGCCCGGGGAGAAAAGCTCCCATAATTAACATAAGTATAAGTTTATAAATATATACAAGAAATTACATTAAAATAAAATCCAACAGTAATAACATCTAAGTATACAAGCTGTTAGTCTGGTAAACATTTGTTGAGATGGCCAGATGACATAGATACCTGAGGAGATAGTAAGATGCTGGATAAAGAATTGTGAGGTAGAAAGGAATTAGATACTAATGGTCCTGTGGGAAATTAGTCAGGGTTGGAACATGGGCATAGCCATTGAGACTTAAGAAATTCTCTGAGATTAGTTTTGAATTGATTGAGTGAGGTCATGAGCCTGAGGTTGTTGGGAAGGGAATTCCATTGTTTTCCAATGGAGTTAGCATAAAGAGCATCGCCGCCCATGTTATTAGATTTGATGGTTAATATCTGAATACTGTTTGAGGATCGTAGGCTACTTAAGTTGGTGTAGGGGGTCAGAATTTTGGTCAGCGAGGGGTTTTCTCTGGATGATTGATTATTTTGAATGCTTCGAGAGTTGGTTTAGTTTAAGCAGATTGGGCAGTTCCAACCAGCCAAGTTTTTGAGGTTGAGGCAGTGGTGGAGTGCGATAGGGTGTAGATGTTACAAATCTGGCAATATGATGGTAGGTGGTAGAGAGGTTATTAAGATCACGTTTGTTGAGGAAAGCTAGTATTGGTGAGGCATATAGTAGGGTGGAGATGAGATGGGTACGAGCAATGGTTAATTTTGCATGCGGGGTAAGAAAGTTCTTGATTCTGTACATTGACCCAAGTTTCTTGTTAACTGTCTTAATAGTTTGGGCGATGTGCATGTCGAATTTAAGCTTATGGTCAATAGTGACACCAAGTAGCTTGGTATGGGGACGGCCTCAATGATGGTGCCATTAGAGGATTCCACAAAAAAGGTCCTGGAGTTATCAGGTGGTAGTTCTTGGGGTAGGGAAGTGGTGGACGTGGGGAAAAATAGAAGTAACTTGGTTTTAGTCGGGTTGAGTAAAAGTTTCCGGTCAGAGAACCATTGTGCAACTTTGGCAAAACATTGCTGGGTAGCTGCTTGGAGATTTTGAAGAGATATCGGAGCATATCAGGGTTGTGTCATCTGCATATTGAATACAGGTGGCTGCGGGGTTGACTGTGTGCAGATCATTTATGAAAATAGAAAAAAGAAGAGGACCAAGTATGGAGCCCTGTGGAACACCAATATTGTTTGAGAGCAGATGAGATATATTATTTTGCCATTGGACTGCTTGTTGCCTACCTGCAAGGTAATCCTTAAACCAGTTTAGGGCCAAGTTGTCCAGATGAAGGGTTTGCAAGGTATATAGTAGTAGTTGGTGGTTAACCATATCGAAAGCTTTCGATAGGTCAAGAAAGATGGCAGAGGATGTTAGTTTTTTGTTACGGTTGCTATTGACTGAGTCTACAAAGGATAAGAGGGCAGTGGTAGTACTGTGGTGGGGGCGGAAGCCATGCTGAGTTGTAGACAATAGATTATGGAGGGTAAGGTAGTGTAGGAGTTGTTTGTGAACACACCGTTCCATGATTTTAGCTAATGGAGACAATATTGCGATGGGTCTATAGTTAGCTATTTCTGTGGAGGAGCCTCCCTTGTGACGTGGAATGATGTATGAAATTTTCCAAATGGGGGGAACAGTGGCTTCAGTAATGGATCTATTAATCAGTATTGATACAGGATAGGCAATGACATTGGACGATATTTGAAGGTATTCCGCTGGGAGGTGATCGGCCGCTAGAGTGGTCGGTTTCAGTTTTTTTAATAGGGTACGAATGTAGGAGGTAGAAACTGGTTGTAATTTGAAGGAGAGAGTAGCTGTGTCATCAGGAAGAGTTAAGGAGGGGGAAGAGGTGGGTAGTTGATTGGCTAAGGATTGGATGGTCTCAGTAAAAAAAGTGTTGAAGGTATTGGCTACTATTTCTGGTTCATGACCAGTAAGATTCTCAGGGGTAGGGGTAGTTGTTTTTCCATGATGGAGGAGGTTATTAAAACCAGCCCAGAACTTTTTAGGGTTAGTCTGATGTTTGTCCTGGAGGTGACAGAAGTACTGTTTTTTATCTCGTTATGTCAGTTTTCGTGGAGTTTCTAAGCTGCTGAAATATTATACGGTCTAGGGGAGTTTTGGTAGCTCTCCATTTGTGCCAAGCCTGGTCACGGAGTTTAATTTTTGCTTTGGTTTCTTTTGTTAACCAGGGAGCAATGCGGTCTTTGGCTCTAATTAGTCTATTTGGGGCATGAGAGTGGAGAATGTTTAAGAATGTGTCATTAAAGTATGACACGCTCGGCAAGGGAAGAGTATTTAGGATAGACCAATTGCAGGATTTTAGTTCCGCAAGGAATAGTTCTGGGTTGAAGTTTTCTTATTTCTAACAAGTTTGTATAAGGGTGGGTTGGTGCAAGAAAGTTTGTGCTTTAAAATGTAAGTGACAAGGTGGTCGCTAAGGTCGTTAGGGAGGGTACCAGTGGCATAGTTGATTGGATCTTTATTAGTGAGAATCCAGTCAATCGTGCTCTCTTTTTGCTGAGTATTACCAATTCTAGTGGGAGATGTAATATTTTGGGAGAAGCCATGTAGGTTAATAAGATTGGGATTTGACTTAGCGGAGCAGTGGGACCAGTCTATGTTGAAGTCCCCTAGAACTATGGTTTCTTGAGGGCAGTTAGTTGCTAACCAACTTAAAGTTTGTTCAAGGTTTTCTTGGTTCTTCCCTGGCGGAATATAGATTACTACAAGATTGATACTTTTTTGGGTGTTAATACAAATCTTAAGTGAAATAAGTTCTAAGTTACAGACCTGGGGAGGATGCAGTGGGTTCATAATGATGTTAAACGTGTTCTTAAACATGACAGCTATTCCTCCACCTCTTTTGGTTTTTCGATCCCTCCTTAAAATATTATAGCCAGGTGGAAGAATTTCTTCATCCTTTGTGGCAGGTTTGAGCCATGTTTCTGATAAGCACATGATGTCTGGGGAGTGTGTAGCTATTATAGCATGTAGGCTATGTATTTTGTTGTTAATACTTCTCAAGTTGAGGTGAAAGATGAGGAGGGAGTTAGTGGGTCTTTGGGGTAATGTTGGGGTGACAACAACTCGATTGATGTTAGGGCCTGGATTCGGGTGAATGTCACCATGCTGGGTTATACAGAGTTTTAGGTGCTCTAGGAATCTTTGGAGTTTGAGCAGCAATTTGAGGTGGGATTTATTTTTGGTTGGGCTAGGGTAGTGAAGGGTTAGATGAGTTTTAAAGAGACCTTGTATTATTGCAGGGTGGAGAGTGGATGCTATGGTGTTTGGGGAAAGGTGAATGTATGGGGTAGTGTGAGCCTTGGGAAGGGAGATTTCTAAGAGTGATTGTTGTTCATACCTTGTTAAAAGGTATGGGATAAAAAGAAGTAAAGTTAGTGAGAAGATGAAAGAATACATAGTTTTGACCATGTCGGGGAAAGAGAGGTAGCTTGTGGACTGGGATGATAGGAGGGGTTTCTAAGTTTTCTGGGAGTTGTCTAGTAGTGAGGGAGGAGGAGCTGTAAATTGGAGGACAGCCGTAATTGGGAGGAAGAGAGGGTGGGAAGGGCAAGATATCACTATAAATTTAGGGATAGTGGGGGCGGGTGGGATAAGGGGGCAGGGTGGGGCGCGAAGCGAGCCCGAGCGGGGAAATACCTGCCCAGAGTTTGCAGGGCCTTAGAGGCAGCCAGATGCAAGTCTGTGAGTTGGTTGCAGGATAGGACTTTCTTGGATGCCAGGACCTGAAAATGTGGCAGGCTAGTGTATGGCTGCCAGTAGATTTGAGGTCCTGTTTAATTTCCTGCCTCCTAAACGTTATTCTGTTTAGTTTCACTGTAATTTTAGGTGTTTCCTTAACAGTAGAGTCCTTTACAAGATAGGAAGTTCAGGGTCTGTGCATCCCTCTACATTCCCCCAGGAGACGATATCTCCACTCTTGAAGATATCCTCTCCTGGCTCTCTAACAACATCAACAATGAAACCATAATCCTAGGAGATGTAAATATTAATTGGGCCTGCATCCATGTCACCATGCTGGGTTATACAGAGGATACAGGGGAGTCGATAGGTGAAAGTGGGCATGTGATCGCTTAAAGGATCGGAAAGGGTACCACTGTCTGAGAAATAATGGGGGTGTGACACTAGAATCCAATCTGGTATACTGCCACAAGAGCTGCTTTTAGATGGGTGTGTAACAGTGTTGATTAGCTGGGAAAAGTTATATAGGTTGATGTTAAGGGGGGCTAGTTGGAGACTGGATGCAGGCCCAATTAATATTTACATCTCCTAGGATTATGGTTTCATTGTTGATGTTGTTAGAGAGCCAGGAGAGGATATCTTCAAGAGTGGAGATATTGTCTCCTGGGGGAATGTAGAGGGATGCTAGACATATGTGTTTATGCTTATTAATTTGTATGAGAGTTAGAAGTAATTCGGCGTTGTTAAATTGTGGAACAGGTTTGTCATAAGGAGTAATTAGTAAGGCAGATGAAAATAGGAGAGCTACTCCGCCTCCTTTTTTGTGGGTCCTGTCTTTTCTGAAGATAGAGTAGTTAGGTGGAACTATTTCAGAGTCTTTTATAGAGGGTTTTAGCCATGTTTC